>NC_063060.1:43048123-43069812 GCF_018812025.1 Megalobrama amblycephala | reverse complement strand
TGGAGTGAAAAAACCTCAGTGATCTACTGATGAACCCACAATTCAAGCTGAAGAAACTGGAGTTAGTATCATTATACTGTACAGCAGTTACAGTGAGATTAAAGTTTATATGTTTCATTCTTTATAGCAGTGCACTTTATGGTCTTTTTTGGTCCATGTAACGCTTAATTTTTCAGACCATACAATGCAAATGCAAAAATGAAAAATTGAAACCATGCGTTCATTTTTCTTGTTTTTCAGTTACATCATCAATGGATATTTGCCATTTTCTCCCATTTTTTCAAATTTTATTTTGCTAAATTATGACTTTAGAAACAATCATTTGGATAAATGAAATATATATTTCTATTTTTCCATTTTTTTTGTCTTGTAATTTGCACCGTCGGCTGTACCATTAGCACAGGGACTAGACCACTATCATTTCATTGATGTAACTGTTATATTTACACGGTATGAACGTTGAGGAGTAGTTTAAAAGACTGAACACAGAGAATGACCTTTTTCACCAAAAGTGCCATCATTTTTATTATTAATAAAGCCTAATAACTGTGCTGAATATAAGGCAGTCCCGGACTGGTCACGTTAATAGCCGGGAAAAGTGGAATCCCTGTGGCCTGGGGCTGATTTGGCACATTGCCCAGCTTGTTTGTATTTACCTACTTATTCGTTATTACTTTATTTTATTAATATACCTTATAGCCTTGATCAGGGGGATGCATTTTACACAGTACAGAACAACCACGAGATCCCAGTTCATTTTCAGTGGGATAGACAGCAGACGGAGGACAGATCGCTTCACATCAATCTAGCATGAAAGATAAAAAGACTTCCAAACGAAAATATACAAAACATCATTAAAAAAAGGTTTTTAGTTCTGGTTTGTAGTAGCCTACAATATTTCATATAGTTATAGTGCTGCAAGTCAAGAGCACTATACAATTTATTATGGTTCATTATTGAATGTTGAATTCCCAAATTATTTGGGTACACTACAGGCAGGAAATGAAATAAAGTAATAACAAATTAGTCAATAAATAAATATAAACAAGATGGGCAATGTGCCAAATCAGTAGCCAGGTATTTGTATTTATTTATTGAAATATATAATAAATGAAAATAAATAAATAAATCACAGTGCTCTTGACTTGCAGCACTATAGATGTATCAGGTTCACCTCATCTCCGGCGATCTGCCTCTACTGTGATGAACAGAGTTAATAACGGCTGGATTTAAGGGCATTTCAAGCTAATGAGAATCGTGTGAGGTGCAGAAGCTCAAGCTGTTACCGTGGTAACAAACAATGCCCTCTAGAGAAAACATCTGCATCTTCACTGTATAAAAATGTTATTAGAAACGAGAACTAAAAACCTAACAAAATTAAAAAACAATTATGGTTGATTATTTTGTAAATTTTTGCTTGGTAGTCTTTTTGATTGATTGATTGATTTACTTTATTAATCCCCAAAGGGATAATTCAACTCAATTTTTCTCTTTCATGTTAGATTCACGTGAAGGATCTTAGCAAGCGCTGCTGCTTTTTTATTATTACACTACTCCTCAACATTGATGCAGTGTAAATATTACAGTTACATCAATGAAATGACAGTAGTCTAGTGCACGTGCTAATGGTACAGCCTACGGGGGAAATTACAAGACAATGAATGGAAAAATTGGTTATATTTCATTTATTCAAATGATTGTTTCTAAAGTCATAATTTAGCAAAAGTATCTGTTGATGAAGTATACAAAATGTTTTTTTTTTTTTTTTTTAAATGAACATCTGGTTTCAATTTTTTGCATTTGCATTGTATGATCTGAAAACTGAATTGTGAAGCATTACTGGTCACATTTTTAAGTTTTTTTTTGTTTTGTTTTGTTTTTTTTGTCTAGTTAGTAATTGTTGAAATTCCAGCATTTGGTACGTTATACTGATTGTGTACATGCAGAAATCTGTCTTTTCAACAGAGAATAAAGAATAGAGAGATCAAATAAATAGTTAAAATGAAAGAGAAGAAACAGTATCTTCAGCACACAGAACTAGTGTAACTGGGTTTCAAAACAGACTATTGGAAACTAAATGCTGCTGAAGCTCTTCATTAAGATGATCATCATAGATGTGAACTATTGTTATTTTTCTGTCTTCAGTCTGTATAGATGCTGGATTACAGAGAAACAGTGTGTCATCCTGACTTCAGCTCTGAAATCAAACCCGTCACACCTGAGAGAGCTGAACCTGAGCGGGAATGGACTAGAAATCACAGGAGTGAAGCACTTATGTGACGTACTGAAGGATTCACACTGTAAACTGGAGAGATTGAGGTCAGTAACATTCTTCACATACAAGAATCAAAATGCTTAAAATCACTTTAACAGTTTAAACTGAAACACTTTATACTCAATATCTCACAATGAGTCTGAGTTCACATTATATTTGTACAACATTTTCATCTTCGTATTTTGTGATCTGGTGAAATTATTTTGTATTGCCCATTCAGGATTAGTTGTACATGTAGAGGTGGGGTAAAGTAATTATTACCAGAGCTTCTCCATGATTTTAGTCCTGTCCGAATGTGCTGTCTCAAATGAACTTCCTTTTCCAAAACCTGTTTGATTTTCTTCTTAAGGAAATACTTTTATTCCTTAGTCTGTTAAAGGATTAGTTGGCTTTCAAATAAAATGTTCCTGATAATTTACTCACCCCCATGTCATCCAAGATGTTCATGTCTTTCTTTCTTCAGTCGAAAGAAATGAAGGTTTTTGATGAAAACATTACAGAATATTTTGAAGTCCCACCATATAGTGGACTTCACTGGGGTTCAACAGGTTGAAGGTCAAAATTACAGTTTCAGTGCAGCTTCAAAGGGCTTTAAACAACACCAGACAAGGAATAAGTCTTATCTAGCGAAACGATTTTTTTGAAAAAAAAAATTAAATGTATATGCTTTATATTGTCACGATCACGGTCGGCTCCTGTCAGTTTCTGGACTACACTTCCCACAATCCTCCCTGCCAATCACATGCACTCACTCCACCAATCACCTGTCGCCACATACAGCCATGCACACTCCACACTAATCACCACACCCAGCTGACACGCATTACCTGGACTATAAAGGACTCACACACACACCACCACACCGCGAAGTCTTGATTCCTTGTGACAATTCTGAGCGTTTCCTTGTATCCTGTCTGCCTGTGATTGATCTTGCCTGTTCCTGTTTATTGACCCATTGCTGCCTGTCCTGACCCTTGCCTTGTATACTGTTCGGTGAATGATATCCGCCTGCCTCGATCTACTGCCTGTACTCTGACCACGACTCTGCCTGTCCCTTGCTGTTCCTGTTTGCCCCTGATCGACCCAGCCTGTAGGCTCTCCGTTTACTGTGGGTGTCGCGGAGGAACGCGATTCCTCGTCTGGTTGTGTAATGGCCGCCACGCCAGATGACACTCACGCAAAAATGGCGGTCACCACAATAACAACACCAAGTCAAGTCAGCACTGATTACCTTGAACCAAGTCACGTCTCCGCTGATCGCCCAGAGCATCGTCACGTCTCCGCTGATCGCCCAGAGCCACGTCACGTCTCCGCTGATCGCCCAGAGCCACGTCACGTCTCTGGATCAGTCAGTAAGCGGCTAGAATTGCGTTCCAGTGTGGCTGATCCACCGCTGATTTCAGCGCGAGCGGCTGGTATTCCCAAGCATCAGCCGGCCACTCCGCACTCAAGCCCGCCGGACGCTTCGCTCTCAAGCCTGCCGGACGCTTCGCTCTCAAGCCTGCCGGACGCTTCACACGCTGCCGGAGCTCGCTGATTGCAACGTACTCAAATTCCCCGGTTGCAACGCTCTCAAATTCCCCGGTTGCAACGCACTCAAAGTCGCCGATGGCAATGCACTCAAATTCACCGGTTGCAATGCACTCAAGCGCCCTGGACGCGATGGACAAGATGGCTGCTTTGCCAGTGCCTACGGGCAAGATGGCCGCCCCTTCGGTGCTCAGGGAGGTAGGGGGCGTTCCAGCCATTGAGTCCGCTCCAGAACCCGCTTCAGCCAGTGATTCTGCTCCAGAACCCGCTCCAACCGATGAACCATCGCCTCACCCTCGGAGGAGGAGGAGAAGGAGGAGGAAAGCTTCTTCCATTCTTCAGGGCTCAGAAGCCACACCAGTGGTTTCTCCTACTCCGCCCAGGCGTCCCGCTCTGCCGGCGCCTACTGTGCTCCTCGCCCTGCCGGCGCCACCTGAGCTCCTCGCCCTGCCGGCGCCACCTGAGCTCCTCGCCCTGCCGGCGCCACCTGAGCTCTTCGCCCTGCCAGCGCCGCCCAAGCTCCTCGCTCTGCCAGCGCCACTCAAGCGTCTTGCCCTGCCGGAGCCACTCGAACTCCTTGCCCTTCAACCCGCTACTTACTCCATTGATTTCCCCAAGAACTTTTTGGGGGGGGCAGTATACCTAGGGGTGGGGAGCTTGTGGGTGGGGACCCGGTCCGGCCACTGCCGTCATCGGCCTTGGTTCTGTCATGGCCGCCCATGGACTGTAGCTCACTATGGCCTTAACGAACTCTGACCCGCCGTGGTCATACACGGACTCTGTCTCGCCGTGGCTGCCCAAACCACCTGACCTGCCGTGGCTACCCAAGCCACCTGACCTGCCGTGGCTACCCAAGCCACCTGACCTGCCGTGGCTGCCCAAACCACCTGACCTGCCGTGGCTACCCAAGCCACCTGACCTGCCGTGGCTGCCCAAACCACCTGACCCGCCGTGGCTGCCCGAGCCACCTGACCCGCCGTGGCTGCCCGAGCCACCTGACCCGCCGTGGTTGCCTGAGCCATCGGACCCGCCGTGGTTGCCTGAGCCATCGGACCTGCCGTGGCCACCAGAGACTCCTGACCCACCATGGTTACCGGTGGCACCTGACCCACCATGGTTACCGGTGGCACCTGACCCACCATGGTTACCGGTGGCACCTGACCCACCGTGGCTGCCTGAATTCCTGGGGCTGCATTGGAGACCCTGTTCCCGTCTGCCTACATCTCCAATGCACCCACCCCCCCTCCCTAGCTGTTCCTTTTACACCGCGAGGACGCGCCTTCCGGGAGGGGGGCGTTATGTCACGATCACGGTCGGCTCCTGTCAGTTTCTGGACTACACTTCCCACAATCCTCCCTGCCAATCACATGCACTCACTCCACCAATCACCTGTCGCCACATACAGCCATGCACACTCCACACTAATCACCACACCCAGCTGACACGCATTACCTGGACTATAAAGGACTCACACACACACCACCACACCGCGAAGTCTTGATTCCTTGTGACAATTCTGAGCGTTTCCTTGTATCCTGTCTGCCTGTGATTGATCTTGCCTGTTCCTGTTTATTGACCCATTGCTGCCTGTCCTGACCCTTGCCTTGTATACTGTTCGGTGAATGATATTCGCCTGCCTCGATCTACTGCCTGTACTCTGACCATGACTCTGCCTGCCCCTTGCTGTTCCTGCTTGCCCCTGATCGACCCAGCCTGTACAACTATGCTCACTGTAAATAAAAGCTTGCATTTGGATCTTACCATGAGTCCTGCTTCGTTACATATATAAACAAATGTTTGCCTTCTAAGTGGTTCCTCCAAAACCACCCTTTGAACTGTAATTTTGACCTTCAACCATCTGGAGGCCAGTGAAGTCCACTATATGGAGAAAAATCCTGGAATGTTTTCATCAAAAACCTTAATTTCTTTTCCACTGAAGAAAGAAAGACATGAACATCTTGGATGACATGGGGGTGAGTAAATTATCAGGAAAATTTTATTTGAAAGCGAACTAATCTTTCGATGTTTATACAATTATTCACTATATTAGTAAATGTTGAAACTTACATTAAGGTTATTAAATGCTGTACTAGTATTGTTCATCACTGGTTCATGTTAACTAATGTAGTTAATGTTAACAAATGAAAGCTTATTGTGAAGTGTCAGTGAGTCGACAATGTGTCTGAAAACAACCGACATAAACACATTTAGTAAATTATACCATTAACATCTCTGTGTAAACGCCAAAAACGTGGATCTGTGAAAATGATGACAGCATGCATTATTTTTTACTTTTTTCTCTCTCTCTGCTAATGTAGGTTAATCTCCTGTGATCTGACAGATGAAGGTTGTTCTGCTCTGACTTCAGCTCTGAAATCAAACCCGTCACACCTGAGAGAGCTGGACCTGAGTGGGAATGAACTAGGAGACTCTGGAGTGAAAAACCTCAGTGATCTACTGATGAACCCACAATTCAAGCTTGAGAAACTACAGTTAGTATCATTATAGTATATTTAGCATTTAGTTTATTTTAAGACAACAGGGCACAAGTCTTATCATTTATAGTAGAGCCCGACAGATATATCGGCCGGCCGATATTATCGGCCGATATGAGCTAATTGCATTTAAATCGGCATCGGCGTTTATAACGGCCGATGAAACATGAGAAACAGAGTCTCATGCTTCACTCATGTTATGAGTGTTGCATAGTTTGCCCACCAGAGGGAGCTCTGCAACTCTCCAGTTGACAACAGCGCCAGAAATCCACTACAGAAGAAAGCTATCAGCGAGCCACGGAGACTTGGGTAAAGTTGGTTTTATATTCGCACATTCGGACATCAGTATTCAATAGCCTTGTTAATCACACTACATTGGACATTAAGTGGACATTCACAAGTAAATATGCCATTAAATCAACACTTGCCTATTTTGATCGACTGTGAAAAATGTTGTAAGTTGACAATCGTTGGTTGTCAATATCATGTCGCTGCTTAAAATTCGCAAACATTAATTTATTGCACATTTATTGGAAAGTCTGAATTTATCAGAAGTCCGAATGTGTGAATTTAAAACCAACTTTACCCAAGTGCCACGGAGATGTACTCTTGACGGTGAGTCTGTCGTTCGTCATGTGAAATGATTGTAGATTTAGTTCATACACTGTATATAAAAACAGTGTGGTAGTTCTAGCTAACGGTCCTATCATTATCACTTCTAAATATTCTGTAACATCACTTACAGCCGCTAATGCATTGCTATATTAGATTAGCCACAAAGCTAATACCATGTTTATCAGTGGAAGAGCGCGAACGTTAATAAGAGGTCAAACTATAACGTTAGCGTTTAACTTATTCTAAATATATCTGCAGTGTTTCCCATTTAACTTATTTAATTTTATTTTCAATTCATTGACATGGTTTTGTGGAATATTGAATTTGTTTGGTATAGCTCTTTTACTTTAACTTTAGTATTATAATTTATTTACAGTACACACACAGACTGTTAAAACCAGCTTCAACTGGAAGTAAGTAAAACTGTTAAATGTTTAAAACCAGACTGTTTTTTGATCATTAAAAAATATATACTTTTGATGTGCAATTGTTTAGTCATTGAGACTGTAATCTAAGGCTTTTTTTAACATAATCCCTTCTGGAAAATGGTTTATACAGCCCACATACATAGAACAGGCAGATATTTTGCTATTGAATGTTGTGTAAGTGTAGTTTATAGGAAATGGGTCTAATATCCAGTTTATTTTCAAAATCAAAATATTGGCTTATAAATCGGCTCTTTTCGAGTTAATATCGGCATCGGCCCCCAAAAATCCATATCGGTCGGGCTCTAATTTATAGCGCTGCATCTCCATCTGAAGAGATTCAGAAATGGTATTAGTTAACAGGTTTGTATGTGTATCAGTAAAATGAGCATTAAACTTTAAAGCATTTTAAACTTTGTGGCTGTAAAAGTGTTTCATATGCAGAAATCTGACAAATCTTTGCTGTGAAACAAGACAGAAGTGAGAACAGACTAAAAACAGTGTAACAAATTGTCATGAATGGCTGGTTGTAATGAAGCTCACGATGATGGAGAATACAATAACACTGTCTTTAATCACAAATCTAACATGTAGGAGAGATAAAACACAACCACTTCAACATAAACGACAGAACAATGAACAGACAGAACTAAGAGTTTAAATACACAGACAGAGTAATCAAGGTAAAACAGAACAGCTGCAGGAACTAATTAACAACAAGAACACTAACTAGGGAACACACACAGACAGCAACACCATGATAATAAAACACAACAAAACTGTTACACAAATAGATTATTCTGAAATGTCACATTTATACTGGACTAATGATACTTTTCACTAAATCTTCTTTTATTAAGCAAAATGTGTATTTAGAGGTGTGAAAGTAAATGTGGCGAAAGAGAAGATTATAGTTGTTAAATTGGACTATCTAGACCAGAGCAGGTGAAAGACAGTAAATTACTCTAAAATGACTTAAGCGATTCATGTATCAGATTTTCTCACATTTATAATGAAAATAGTCCATTTAAATATTATTTTTTTCTATTGTTTCTATATTGATCCTATATATTAATCTTCAGTGATGAACTCACTTATTTTTGGGAGTGAGGACGGATCCAGACTTGGATTGTAACTAGTATCCTCAAATGTGTTATAATAATTTGTTTATATCATTAAGTTTCCATGTTTTTGCTGGTTTATTAGTGACTGTATGAGATTTATTCATGATTCATTTAACTCACACATGAACTGAACATGAATTTGAGTCATTTTCTCTTTCTGTCTTCAGTCTGTATGGATGCAGTATTACAGAGAAACAGTGTTTCATCCTGACTTCAGCTCTGAAATCAAACCCGTCACACCTGAGAGAGCTGGACCTGAGCGGGAATAAACTAGGAGACTCTGGAGTGAAAAACCTCAGTGATCTACTGATGAACCCACAATTCAAGCTGGAGAAACTACAGTTAGTATCATTATACTGTACAGCAGTTACAGTGAGATTGAAGTTTATTTATTTTGAGACAGCAGGGCTTATGTTTCATTCTTTATAGCAGTGCACTTTAACAGTTTTATTAATATTATTAATTTATTTTTTTAATCTAGTTAGTTATTGTTGAATTTCCAGTATTCAGTATGATGTACTGATTGATTACATGCAGAAATCTGCCTTTTCAGAGAATAAAGAATAGAGAGATCAAATAAATAGTTAAAAATGAAAGAGAAGAAACAGTATCTTCAGCACACAGAACTAGTGTAACTGGGTTTCAAAACAGACTATTGGAAACTAAATGCTGCTGAAGCTCTTCAATAAGATGATCATCATAGATGTGAACTATTGTTATTTCTCTGTCTTCAGTCTGTGGAGATGCAGTATTACAGAGAAACAGTGTGTCATCCTGACTTCAGCTCTGAAATCAAACCCGTCACACCTGAGAGAGCTGAACCTGAGCAGGAATAAACTAGGAGACTCTGGATTGAAGCACTTATGTGACGTACTGAAGGATTCACACTGTAAACTGGAGAGATTGAGGTCAGTAACAATCTTCACATACAAGAATCAAAATGCTTAAAATCACTTTAACAGTTTAAACTAAAACACTTTATACTCAATATCTCACAATGTGTCTGAGTTCACATTATATTTGTGCAACATTTTCACCTTAATGACTTGTTTGTAAGATAATCTCTCTTCCTCTGTTTGTGTCTTTCTAGTCTACAGGACTGTGGCATTACAGATGTTTCTTCTTTAACTCAGTCTTTGACAAACTCAAAAGCACTGCAGTTTTTAAAACATCTTGATCTGAGTTTGAATATGATAGGAGACTCAAGGCGGCTCAGAGACGCGTTACGAGACTCAAACTGTGACCTGAGGTGAGGAAACATCACTGTGATATTAAAGAGATCTTCATTTACTCTGATATGTGAACAAACCTTTCAGATTTTGTGAAAGGAAATTATCATTAATCTTTATTGCAACAAAGGGTTTGTGTGAAAAGAAAAAACAGTGAATAATTTGCACTTTGTTCCTCTGAACACTGATTGTTTTCTCTTCTGTTTCACCTTACAGAGTAGATTATCAATCACCAAACGTCTCTGTTGGATTGTTTAAATCATGGTTTAAATCTGTGAAATCATCATGAGAGGAGCAGAAATCATCAGGTGATCCACAGAAGAGTCTCACTACTGATGAGGAGAAATAAATGTGTGATTAATGTGTAAATGTGTTTCATACAGATGGAAGAGACTCAGACTTCACAATGAAATAAAGCAGCATGTGTGTTAGAAACATGTGATATTGAATGATTAATGTTGCTTTAGTATTCAGACAAATGAAGGTTTAGTTTTATTTAAAGGTGAACAGGAGGAAGAAGCTCAGATGAGTCTGTCAGCAGAAATCTTCAGGCTCTTCAGTATCAGGCCTACAAATATAATAATGTTTGGATTGATCATCCATAATGATTAAAATGTTGTATTGCTGTATGAATATTATATTTATAATTTATAACCTGAGCCAATCAAACTTTAACTTTTGGCTTGTGACAAAGGAAGGCGATTGCTAAATTGTATATATGAACAGCCAATTATATTAGAGAAAAGTCCTATACAAACTGTTGTAATCTTTTTGCCAGTGGGTTTTCTTAGATTTGTCTGAGATGCTCCTGGCCATGATTAAAGCAAGGCATTGTCTGGAGTCTTGTCTGTTACTGCAGTGCAGCAGGAGATCCAGTTCCTGAATGATAGAGTCCAGAGAACAGTGTCAGAGAGGGAACCACCTGAGAATAATATTTGTGATTGGGGTCACGCGTGATCTGAAGTAGATAGACATGTCACGTAAATCATGTCAGGTTCCCTGGTTTGGGATCGGGTCAATCTCAGATGTCTGGGACACACAGAGGCACTGAGGTAACTTAAGTCAGGTGCAGAGAGGGAATTTCTACCACACAATTTTAATATATTCCTTTAAGTTCAATCTACTTTTTGACAAGTCTTAACTAGGAGCTAACCTTAAAAACATTCAGTGTTAGTCGTGATTCACTAAAATGACCAAAATAAATACTTTACAGAACTTTATGACAATAATATCTCACTGTTCTTCTGTCATATCCTGGTAACACTTTACAATAAGGGTACATGATTAATGATGTACTAATATCTGAATTAATAGTTTATTAATCATGAACTAATTAATGGACCAATAAGGAATTAATGATGGACTAACCTTAGCTACGCCTGGAATCATGAGGATTCATGTGTTAACTACAGCCACCTTAACTACACGTTAACACACGTTTGTTAGTTAACATGTTAATTAACAACGAATGATCAGCTTCATCAAGTTGACTCTTTAAGAAGAAAGAAGAACAGCAGACATCGCTCAGAACTGTATCAACTTGATCAGCACTAATCTTGCACTGTTTTATTGCATTTCACACATACACCACGCTTCAGTATTACTCCTGACTTGTACACGTGACTGGTGCAGACAATTTTTAAGCATTTCAAAATGTACTTTTCACTATCCCTGGTTAACAACTTACCAGAAATGTTGTTCTTGACGACAGCTCTGATTATATTTATTTCCAGGAAGAATGTTGTTTCGTAAATGTGGAGTGTATTAAGGTGATGTGCTTCAGTTGGATTATTGCATTTCATTATCATTTACTGTACATCGTTCCCACATCATGGATAACTTCGTGAAAATTAATTCGGTTACAAATACTTTACCTAAATTCATTTTGTTTCAAGTGATTTTCCTTTATGTTACTCTGTTTCATCCAACCTCAAAGAATACATACCTCCATTCACTTATTTAAATAGCCTGGAAACTATACTGCATGTGTAACTGATCACTTAATTTATGACTTATGTTGAGATGCCTCGACAAATCATGAACTCATGCTAGTTAATGACTAGTTAATAATGAGTTAACCATCATGTGCCCCTTCAAGTAAAGTCATGACATAAAGATGTCTCAACAAATCATGAACTCATGCTAGTTAATGACTAGTTAATAATGAGTTAACCATCATGTGCCCCTTCAAGTAAAGTCATGACATAAAGATGTCTCAACAAATCATGAACTCATGCTAGTTAATGACTAGTTAATAATGAGTTAACCATCATGTGCCCCTTCAAGTAAAGTCATGACATAAAGATGCCTCAACAAATCATGAACTCATGCTAGTTAATGACTAGTTAATAATGAGTTAACCATCATGTGCCCCTTCAAGTAAAGTCATGACATAAAGATGTCTCAACAAATCATGAACTCATGCTAGTTAATGACTAGTTAACAATGAGTTCACCATCATGTGCCCCTTCAAGTAAAGTCATGACATAAAGATGCCTCAACAAATCATGAACTTACATTAGTTAATGACTAGTTAATAATGATCTTGTCACAACTTGTCACATTGGTTTTCTGATTTGTAAGTAAGAACAATTATCAATTCGCCACATTTCATTGTCATTCAAAATTCCCTGTGTCCAAATACTCACTTCCTTATTTAACTGATACACTACTACTACTAATAATAATAATCATCTTAATAATAATAAAAATAACTAAATAATCTTTATTAGAATATATTTTGTAATGTATACAAATGTTTTAGAAGAAGTCAGCCATTGAGCATTAAACACACATGTAACAAGAAGATAGGATTTGTTAGACTGGAAATTGATGGTAAATGTCTCTGAATAACCGTCCAAGGACACCTCTTCTGTGCCTTTCACCAAGCCAGTTGGTCCATTCAATGAGAGCGAGATGTTCTTTTAACATTTTCTCTGTCCTGTTTCCTCTTAGTCTCCACACCCTTGTTTTATAAGACAGCCATGCTCGTTCTAGATGCTGTGAATGGGCTCCAGTGTTTGGGTCTACAAACCAGTGACTGTGATTGACTGTAAAATGTCTGTAGCCCATATTTGCCAGCACACCTCTGTAAGCTCTCCACTCATCTGAGATCAGGATTGTACCTGGACGCACATGTTTGACAATAATTGGAATTAGATGATTTCTTGATCTTCGAGTGACAAGACGCAATATTGGCCTTCGCAGATTATGTTTCACACCCAGCATTCCAAAAACCCACTTCCTTCGCCTCCATGTGGTAGATGCCCTACCCCGTCCATACTGCAAAAAAAAGAAAGAAAAAAAAAAAGAAAGAAATATATACTGAGAAGAAAAAAAGGTGATAATGTCAGGCAAAATTACAATTATGTTCTGTATACAAATAGCTAATAATTATACAATAATTATTGTAATAAGGTTACACAGCAATCACATAGCAATGTTGCTTTTCTTCGGTTCTTTTCCTTATATAAATGACTTTAGTAATAATCATAAATAATAATTTAAAATTGTACTTTTGTACAATTTTATTCATTATTGCTTACTAGGACGAAGAAAAGTCATGATAGCATTATTTACCTTCTATCATTCTAAAGCTTAACTGTATAAAGCTGACTAGACCTTAATTCACATTGAGTGCATCACAGCTGCTTCATCTCTGTTGCAAACCACAGCACTAAACTCAATAAAACTTACCTTTCGTTTATGACGGAAATTGCTTTCATCAATAACAACAAATTCTTGTTGACCTCCCATCTGCTGCCTTCTTCTTTTTTGGTACTCTTTCATAGCCTTGGTACAGATCTTTCTCAGGACCTTAGCCATTCTGGAGAGAGTTTTAGAACTTCTAGCAATCCTGTCCTGCATCATGTCTATCTGTCTCAGGTGCAATCCTTGAGAGAACCTGTGCAATGAAACATCAATAATTTACAAAAAAATATCAAACCATTACAGCACAAAACAGCCCATGTGTTCTAAACTAAGATATAAAATGACACCAAATAGACTTCAAATTGTGATGACTGGCTGGTATACAGTAGTAGATATATTATTATTATAATTGGCACAGTGCTTGTGCTATTAGTAATGAATGGTTATACTGTAGCAAAAACATCAAGTTAGTCAAACTTTTTCCTTGCAGGGATAGTACTACTACAATAAAACCTGTTTGACAGAAAATGAGCTCTAGCATGATGTGCATGTAGGGTTATAAATGTGCAAGTTTTGAGATCTTGTTCTGCAACAAGTAAATGCCATGATTTTTATACATTGGTCCTGATAGGTGTTTTTAATGTCTATTTACTTCTCACCTCGTACTGTATACAATTAATATACTCTATACATTCTACACTCTCATGCTAAATTTCAGAGACATTTAAGGTAAAGGTAGACAAGGGAATGGCTTACCTGTAAATAAATGTTAACCATGATGGCAAGCTTATTTTTGATTTTTCAAATAAAGATCCTGTCCTTACAGATCGGCTGCTTTTAACTCCACGATGATTTTTAGATCTGCACACCCTGTGATTCAAAAGAAAATACTAATTAATGTTATGGAGAGGTATATGCTCTGCTTGTCAAATTTGTAATATAAGGTGTTCTTCATTCACCTTTTTTAAACATATTTTGAAGGTTCTATCACTGATTTTAGCAAGTGAACTGACTCATGAACAATTATCACTAAACAAACAAACAAAAAACAGCTGTGGATCATTCAGGTAACAGCAGAGTATGCAAACTTTTGAACAGGGTCTATTTTTTTTGTAAATTGAACTAACGTATTGTTTTCTCTTATGGACTATATGCATATGTCTTTTACTAAACAAAAAATATCCCACTCATTTTGGTAAAATAATTAACATTTTGCAGTTTCTCCAAGGTGTATGTAAACTTTTGACTTCAACTGTACGTATGATTCACACAATTTGGCTAAATAGGCCACTGTTCATGGTCATATCTTTGCAACATTTTGAACAGTCATGAAACCTACTCCTAACTTGTTCTGTAACAAGGCAAAGTAAGTGTAGGCTAATTCCAATAGAAGAAGAAGATATGCGGTTTCCTACCGCGACTCACCAGTTATATCCATCAGAAATTTTACTGTTCCTGGTCAGTTTCATCTTTTGGCCACATCTTGAACAAAGTACTCTGCTTGTGAGTAGCTTTTTCTTTTGAAGCCATTTTATTACTTTGAGCTTTCCCTTTTTTGAGGGCTTTTGAACCGCCATTAGCAACAATTTAGTCATTAATCCCGCCATAGTGAAGGGTCGTTCCTTCCTTAACAATTCGTTATTTTTGAACAAATCTTTGATGTGAATCGGCAAGAACGCGTCGTCTCTGGGAGTGACTCGTTGAGTCGCGCATATGCATAACATTCAATAGATTCTGCACTGTCTGTAATTAATTCGCCTGTTTCCAATCATTTTCGAGTCGTTCGTTGATGACATGATGGACCAATAAGCTTAACCAATGCAGTTTGAACATTCCGAGCAAGAAAAAGAATTGATTAGTTTGGACCATGGACCTTGGACGAGTCTTTGGTTTTTCGAGTCTCTTCGTTCATCACCTGACCGTCCCAGTAAATTGACCAATATTTCAGTGCTCGGTGTTAACATGAAGCATAGCCATAACATAATAAACATTTTGAATAAAATTAAAACTTTTGGAGTGGTACCTTCGTTTGAAGTCTTTACATGCTGGGACAACTCCAAAGAAGTGCAAGACCCATCAGAATTGCATGTTAGTATTAAAGGTGGACATACTTGTATTTTGAAAATCGCTCCAATGGCAGATGACGAAGAAGAAGAAGTGGTTGTTGCGCCCAAAATCGAACGCAAACGTGACAAGGAGAGCACAATGGCGACTAGACGTGGGAGGCCAATTAAGATAAATCCAAAGTATGGTGCAGCTACAGATGGTAAGTGTTTAAAATGATAATGATAACGAGTGACTAAAGTGTTACATTACGTTAGAGTAAACTAGAAAAATCTGTCTTTGAATTGGTAACATACCAATTACGTTCAAATGTAAGCAAAATATTCAAGTAACGTTAGTTGAAGCCATTGATATATTTTGGGAAATACCCACTGAGGTCTTATATTAAATATGTAACGCCTAATATAAATAAAATTGTTAATCAACGGTGTAGTTTTAACCACCATGACCGCTTCATTGAGTTAAGACTTGAACTTGAGTACTGGACTCATTAGAATGTGAACTAACCAGCCTTTTCTTTACATTTACAGTCCCTGTGTCTGCTGTTCAGGAAAATGCAGGATCCAGTATGCAGACTGCACAGCAAGTGTGCAGACAAAGTAGGCTTATAAATGCACATCTTTTTATGTTTATAATGTATCAAATCTTTAATAGTTTTTATTAACCTTTCATAGGCTTTTATTTTAGATGAGGCACACACAAGTTATACTATATACAGTTTTTTGTAAGTGCAGAGATGCCATTCTTTTGGATTCATCTGGATATCGGATTAACGATTTTGAATGAATTTGAGATAGTTCTAACATAGAATCTGCAACATTTCTGATATAATTACATAAACGTACAGTAGGTCATAGTCTGACACATTACATGTCAGCTGTAACAGTTATGCATTTTGATTAACTGTAAATTCTAACTGCATTTGAGTTCTTTTGCATTTAAGAATGCAACATTAGTCATTAAAATAGTTCATAAATCTGTTGTTGTTTAAAAAGAGTTTCATTTTCACACTGCTCAAGAAATATACTGTTTAGTGTTTACTTTTTACTATTATCATTGTTAAAAACAGTTTTTGCTCCTTAACATTTTAGTGAACACAATAATAGATCTCTCTTTTTCAAATCTTGCCACAAATGTTTGAAATGATTTTAATTGTAAAAAAAAAAAGTACAGAGTGAAGACATTTAGATTATTTCAAAATAATTTGATAAATGCTTTAATTAATGTAGTGAAAATATTTAATAAATACAAATAAATGCTCACTGAACTTTCTATTTATTAAAGAATCCTGAAAAGTAAAACATAAATTCCAGTTTGTCCACAGAAAATGTAAAGCAGCACGATTACTTTTAACATTGATAATAATCTTAAATGTCTCTTGCGTATCAAATCAAATTGTAATGATTCCTTAAAGATCATGTGGCACTGGAGTATTTTTTTTTCCAAGTGAAGTAAAATTCTGCTTTTTAATTACACCAATAAATTGTATTATGTACAATTAAAAAAACAAAATTGTATAAAATTCTAATAGTACTTTATAGTATTACTGTTATCACATTAGAATGTGAACTTACCAGCCCTTTCTTTACATTTACAGTCCCTGTGTCTGCTGTTCAGGAAAATGCAAGAACAGGTATGCACACTGCACAGCAAGTGTGCAAGTAGGCTACTCTGGTCAATGCACATCATGTTTCAAAATACTATAATAATTTTAGATTTGGATGAGCCGCATAAAAAAGTGATACTTTACACAGCTTTTTGTCAGTTAAAATTGCAAATGACCTTGCGTTACATGTACTTTGAATAATACATTAAAATAGAGAACTTTTTTTATTGTAATTTTTCACAAAATTATTGTTTTAATTTTTTTGATCAGATAAATGCAGCCCTGGTGAACAGAAGACATTTTTCAAAATCATAAATAACTAATCTTTCCAAAAATTTGAAAGGTGTTTTAGTAATAACAATTCTATTAATACTTTGTTATATTATATGATTAAATGATTATTTATATTTTCACAGAACATTGTTATGTACATTTTAAAGGCACAATATGAATTTTTTTTCGCTAGAGATCACATTTTCAAAACAATAACAGAGGCAAAGTTTGATGATGCAATAACTGAGCATGAAACTATGCACGTGCTCAGTCCTTCACTCAGTCTAGTTAAGTATGTGTAGCATATTCATGCAGAAATGGCATCATTGCTGGGCAACTATGGCCAGGGATGAGTCATTTCTTAAACCCAGAATATTTACAAATCTTTGAGAATGTTTGAAATAACACAAGTACACAGCTGTACAAAATATATAATACTATGCAAGTGGTTTTTGGATATTTTATTGCAAAAATGTTACACATTGTGTCTTTACTCACTTTACTCATAGTGTCTTAACAGAAAAAAAAAACGCTGCTTGCAGAAGTGCTCAGAGCACTTTTAATAGTTTTTATTTTTATTGTGCAATTTTACAATGTACAATAACTCTTTCATAAAAGTATTTATTTATTCTTTTATGCCAACATTTTTATGAATGTTTAAAAATTCTTGTCATTTTCTTTACTTTTAGAAGTTGCACCCACCATACAAATACAATTCCAAAATGCAAAGCAAACAATAGAAGTTCAAAAACAGAAAATCCTTCACCTGGAGGATAAGGTTAACTCTCTGACAGAGGAGAGAAATTATCTTCGTGCAAGACTTGAAGATGGTAAGTTACCCTCCAGCCAGTCACATTGTACCCTACATGAAGCAACTTAAAGGGTTAGTTCACCCAAAAATGAAAATTCTGTCATTAATGACCCTTATGTCGTTCTAAACCCGTAAGACCTCTGTTCATCTTTAGACACAAATTAAGATATTTTGGATGTAATCCGAGAACTTCCTGGTCCTCTATAGACTGTATAATCATCAGTTTAATCAGTTTATTGTCAACTAAAAAAAAAATTAGTCTGGGAGAGCCCAATGTATGCAATCACTTTCAGTGCTGTTGAATTATATTTGTCCATAATTTTGTGCTTGTACAGTTTGGAACATTTGCAGTTTTATCCATATTTTGTTTAAGTTTACTTTGTTCTCAGTTAATTTATTATTGTCTGTCACAGCTTTAATTCAGAAGGGTCCCTCAGAAGGGGTACCTACACAGACTGCAACTACAAGAAAGAGCAGTACTTCTGAATCTTCAAATTTTTCAACTTCCGAGTCCTCTGATTCTGAGCCCCCAAAACACAAAAAAAGAAAGGTTAAGGAGAAACACAGAGCGAAAAGACATAAGAAATCAAAGAAATTGACTTCTGACTATTCCAAAAGAGGTATGTCTGTAACGTAGCAGGACTCATGGTAAGATCCAAATGCAAGCTTTATTAAGAATGTCGTAGTCGTACAGGCAGGGTCAATCAGGATCAGACGGGAACAGCAAGGGCTAGGCAGAATCGTGGTCAAGATACAGGCAGAAGATCAGGGCTGGCAGATATCATTCACAGAACAGGATGGCAAGGCAAGGGTCAAAGGCAGGCAGGAACAGACAGGGAAACAGGATAAACACAGGGAAACGCTTAGAATTGACACACAGGGTAATCAAGACTTCGTGGTGAGGTGATGTGTGTGACAGTCCTTTATAGTCCTGGTAATGATCTGCAGCTGGGTGTGGTGATTAGTGTAGTGATTGGTGGAGTGAGTGCAGGTGATTGGCAGAGAGGATTATGGGGAATGTAGTCCGGGAAGTGACAGGAGCAGACGGTGATCGTGACATAACGCCCCCCTTCCGGAAGGCGCGTCCTCGCGACGTAAAAGGCACGAATAGGGAGGGAGGGTGGGTGCATTGGAGCTATCGCGGGACCATGGTCTCCAATGCAGGCTCCAGGGTAGCCACGGTGGATCAGGCGCCACGGGTAACCATGGCGGGTCAGGTGCTACGGGCAGCCAGTGCAGGTCAGGAGTGCCATAACTCCATGGCGGGTCAGGTGGCTCGGGCAGCCACAGCAGGTCAGGTGGTTCGGGCAACCACGGCAGGTCAGGCGGCTCGGGCAGCCACGGCAGGTCAGGTGGTTTGGGTAACCACGGCAGGTCAGGTGGTTTGGGTAACCACGGCAGGTCAGGTGGTTTGGGTAACCACGGCAGGTCAGGCGGCTTGGGCAGCCACGGCAGGTTAGGGTCCATAACCGGCCATAGTGGGTAACAGTCCATAGGTGGCCATAATAGTTCTGAGGCCGTTGACGGCAGTGAACGGGCAGGGTCCCCACCCACAAGCTCCCCACCCACAAGCTCCCCACCCCTAGGTATACTGCCCCCCCCAAAAAGTTCTTGGGGAAATCAACGGAGGTATTGGCGGGTTCATGGGCAAGGAGCTCGGGTGGCGCCAGCAGGGCAGATGGCCTGAGCGGCAGCGGCAGGACAAATGGCCTGGGCGGTGGTGTCAGGGCCGACCAAGGGTGCTCTGTGGCCGTATCAGGGAGAGTGGGCAGCTCGGTGACGGCCTCCGTGGCCGTGTCAGGGAGAGCGGACAGCTCCGGGACAGCAGGGGGCTCGGGCTGCTCCGGGACGGCTCGGGCTGCTCCGGGACGGCAGCGGGCTCAGACTGACAGACTGGTCCGTGGTCAAAGGAGCCTGAGTGCATTCTCCAGGCCCGCAAAACAGCCAGAACATAGAACGCGAACACAGTCCTTCTGGCCATGACGGGACTGACAGGAAGCGCATGCGGGACTGGAGCAGACTCACTGGCTGGAGCGGATTCTGGAGCGGACTTACTGACTGAAGCGGATCCTGGAGCGGACTCAATGGCTGGAACGCCCCCTACCTCCGTGAGCACCGAAGGGGCGGCCATCTTGCCCGTAGGCACTGGCAAAGCAGCCATCTTGTCCATCGCGTCCAGGGCGTTTGAGTGCGTTGCAACCGGCGAACTTGAGAGCGTTGCAACCGGCGAACTTGAGAGCGTTGCAACCGGCGAACTTGAGAGCGTTGCAACCGGCGAGCTTGAGAGCGTTGCAACCGGCGAGCTTGAGAGCGTTGCAACCGGCGAGCTTGAGTGCGAAGCGGCCACTGGGCTTGAGAGCGAAGCGGCCACCGGGCTTGAGAGCGAAGCGGCCGGTTGATGCTTTGGAATGCCAGCCGCTCGCGCTGAAATCAGCGGTGGATCAGCCACACTGGAACGCAATCCTAGCCGCTTTCTGACTGATCCAGAGATGTGACGTGGCTCTGGGCGATCAGCGGAGACGTGACGTGGCTCTGGGCGGTCAGTGCTGACCTGACTTGGTGTTGTTATTGTAGTAACCGCCATTTTGTGAATGTCAACTGGCGGGGCGGCCATTACACAACCAGACGAAGAATCGCGTTCTTCCGCGACACCCACAGTAAACGGAGAACCAACAGTCAATAGAGCATAATCCAGAAAATGACTAAGTGAAGAACGGGGTCCCTCACGAATCAACTGTGACTTGAGTGGCTGATTAACGCCTTCACAGAAAAAATCTATGAGCAAACAGTCCGGCAGGTCTGAACAATATGCAATGTCCAAGTACTCCTCAATGTAATCCTCCAGCGATCGTGAGCCCTGCTTGAGCTCTAATAACAAAAATGCAAAGTTCCTACCAGACCAGTGTTCATCAGAAAAGCTGCTGGATCGTGGTGGCGGCGAAGTCTTCTGTAACGTAGCAGGACTCATGGTAAGATCCAAATGCAAGCTTTATTAAGAATGTCGTAGTCGTACAGGCAGGGTCAATCAGGATCAGACGGGAACAGCAAGGGCTAGGCAGAATCGTGGTCAAGATACAGGCAGAAGATCAGGGCTGGCAGATATCATTCACAGAACAGGATGGCAAGGCAAGGGTCAAAGGCAGGAACAGGAACAGACAGGGAAACAGGATAAACACAGGGAAACGCTTAGAATTGACACACAGGGTAATCAAGACTTCGCGGTGAGGTGATGTGTGTGACAGTCCTTTATAGTCCTGGTAATGATCTGCAGCTGGGTGTGGTGATTAGTGTAGTGATTGGTGGAGTGAGTGCAGGTGATTGGCAGAGAGGATTATGGGGAATGTAGTCCGGGAAGTGACAGGAGCAGACGGTGATCGTGACAATGTCATTTTAATAATGATACTTTATACAATTTTTCCTTTGCTTAGGATAAGTAATTTCATAGTCACCCATCTTATAAAAGTTTGTTTATTTTATTTTTTCAGTGCATACCCCAGAAGAATCGCTGAAGAGGTACTACAAGGTATTAAACCTTGTAAAACAGGGCCTGAGTAAGGCAGAGGCCTACAACAGACTAAACGTTGACAGGAA
>NC_063060.1:43016131-43047394 GCF_018812025.1 Megalobrama amblycephala | reverse complement strand
TTATGTCATGACTTTACTTGAAGGGGCACATGATGGTTAACTCATTATTAACTAGTCATTAACTAGCATGAGTTCATGATTTGTTGAGACATCTTTATGTCATGACTTTACTTGAAGGGGCACATGATGGTTAACTCATTATTAACTAGTCATTAACTAGCATGAGTTCATGATTTGTCGAGGCATCTCAACATAAGTCATAAATTAAGTGATCAGTTACACATGCAGTATAGTTTCCAGGCTATTTAAATAAGTGAATGGAGGTATGTATTCTTTGAGGTTGGATGAAACAGAGTAACATAAAGGAAAATCACTTGAAACAAAATGAATTTAGGTAAAGTATTTGTAACCGAATTAATTTTCACGAAGTTATCCATGATGTGGGAACGATGTACAGTAAATGATAATGAAATGCAATAATCCAACTGAAGCACATCACCTTAATACACTCCACATTTACGAAACAACATTCTTCCTGGAAATAAATATAATCAGAGCTGTCGTCAAGAACAACATTTCTGGTAAGTTGTTAACCAGGGATAGTGAAAAGTACATTTTGAAATGCTTAAAAATTGTCTGCACCAGTCACGTGTACAAGTCAGGAGTAATACTGAAGCGTGGTGTATGTGTGAAATGCAATAAAACAGTGCAAGATTAGTGCTGATCAAGTTGATACAGTTCTGAGCGATGTCTGCTGTTCTTCTTTTCTTCTTAAAGAGTCAACTTGATGAAGCTGATCATTCGTTGTTAATTAACATGTTAACTAACAAACGTGTGTTAACGTGTAGTTAAGGTGGCTGTAGTTAACATATGAATCCTCATGATTCCAGGCGTAGCTAAGGTTAGTCCATCATTAATTCCTTATTGGTCCATTAATTAGTTCATGATTAATAAACTATTAATTCAGATATTAGTACATCATTAATCATGTACCCTTATTGTAAAGTGTTACCCATATCCTAAATGCTTATTAATTCATGATGCTTGTTTATTCATGATTGTGTACACTGTAAAAAATTACCGTGATTTTAACAGTAAAAGACTGTAAAAATGCTGCGGTGAAAAACTGTTAATTGGTTTACAGAAAGTTTCTGTACTATATACGGTGAATAACTGTAATAGATCTAACGGTACATTTAATGTAATTTTACAGTAAAATACCGTTAAATTCACAGTTTTTGAAAGTGAAAAATAACAATTCATTGTAAATTTACAGTGAAAAACCGTAAATTGACATTCCCACAATTCCCTGCGTGACACTTCACATTTGATATATTTTTGTTGAAATAACTCTGTTTCTTCTTAGTTTTTCTCATTTTTTTCTAATCAGTTATGTACATTAGGGTTTTATGTTACATCTAATGTTGTTAAATTAATGTTTATTGCATTTTAAAATTTCATGCATGTTACCATGATGGTGTTTAGTGTGTGTGTGAATGACACTGTGTGCACCTTCTATATGTTAGTGTTGTCCTCCTCAGCTTGTGGAAAAGCTGCTTTGTGATGAACTTTGATTCATCATGTGACTCTCATCACCACTGTGTTTGGTGACTGTCAGTGTATTATAAAGATACAAAACAGATATTAGTACTTCATTAGGTTAGTAAATTAACATTATATCAGTTAATGAAATACATTATTTTACCGTAAATTTTACTGGGATTTTTTTTACAGTGTACTGAAATCCAATGTTAAATATACATATTTAAAATGTAAAATTCACATGTAACTCCGTAAGTATGTTTACGGTTTGATGTCATTTTTACAGTATTGTTCTGGTAACCACAGCTGCCGGTATTTTTCCGTAGAAACAACGGGATTTTTTTTACAGTGTAAATTGGTCTTTTTTAATTTAGTTCTGCCCTTAAGAAGCTACATAAGATACATCACATTTTACAGATCATCCTGTTCAAACTTTTACACCCCCTTAATGTAGTGTTGCTTTCATATGAACTTTTAATTTGTAATGTTTCATTCCCTGCACTAGCCAAAAATAGGCATTACTACAGGGTTATGTACATTTTGTGTTGAATTTCCTGCAAAATATAAATATATGATGAACAGTATACTGTTTTAAAATGTAAAAGTGTTCACAGCTTTGTAAGCTTATTTATATTACAAATTAACTATATATATACTTCAACTAAAAGCTTAAATTGGTTATTGTTAAACAACAATTACTCTGTGGATTGTGTATAATTATCAATCAATAATATAAATAAATTATAATAATCAACTGTAAAAGCCAAGCAATTTTGTTTTTAATTTTTTTTTTTTTTTTACTGTGAAGTGACCTTTAATCTGGAGCAAAACTGGAGGAGTGACTTTTGTTGCATCAGAGATGTCACTTTGCTCCCAGTTGATACACAATTTCCATTTGAGATCTCTTGCCCAGAATAAAACCTGCTACAATGCTTTCATGATACCTAAAACCCCAAACTAATCTAACACTTATCTGGCTACCCACACCAGCTTCATGGACCCCTGTTGTAGGAGTTTCTGCTTTAAGGGACCTCTAGAGGGATTGAGGGATCAACACACCTCCAGTCTTTACTGATGGTCTTTAGTGACAAACAAAGTTAAATGCTGCCCTCTACCTGCTGAAGTTAGTCATTACATGTGGTGTATCTAATCAGTAATTTTTTGAGGATGTCTTGAGGATTTAGGAACATGAATGGTAGTATTTGCTCTGACAACCTCACAACAATTGCTGGCCTATATAACAAAAAATTACCATTTACCAAAATTACCCAAGGGTCAGACATGTTCTCTTACCAGAGACTCTGGGGGAAACACACCCCTCAACAGAGAGTTTTGAATCTTTATTATAATATTCAGTATTTCTGTTGTGAAGTTGAGATTTTACAAAATCACACTGAGACTTTTGAAATGATACCAAACATGAAAGGGAAAAAACAATGAAATCATAAAAAACATATGTGATATACAAGCATTTTAGTGAACTTTTTCCATTCTGAGTGGACTTTTGGTGATCTGAGCCAGGTAGAGAAGGAAAGGGAGAGAGGAGAGGAGGGTTTAGGATGGTGAGCAGAGAAGATTAGGTAAGATATATCATATGTTTCCCTCTTTTCTCTCACCAGTATGTTTTGAGTTTCCAGTCTCTTTTGCCATTATTTTGTTAAAGGATTAGTCCACTTTCATATTACATGTTTTTTTTTTGATAATTTACTCACCCCCATGCCATCCAACATGTCAATGTCCTTCTTTCTTCAGTTAAAAAGAAATGAAGGTTTCTCTATTTCCTGAATCTTCCCTATTCAAATTACAGAACGAACACGGTACCAGTTCCGTTTTTTCCGTAAGTTAAATAGGGAAGATGTTGGATATACAGCGTAAGATTGTTTAAAATACAGAAGACGGTCTGGTGAAAGCACTTGCAAGGCGATCATTTGTGTTTATAAAGCATATACATTTTTATATTTTTTTGAAAATGATCAATTGTTTCTCTAGATAAGACCCTTATTCCTCGTCTGGTATCGTTTAAAGCTCTTTGAAGCTGCACTGAAACTGTAATTTTGACCTTCAACCATTTGGAGGCCATTGAAGTCCACTATAAGGAGAAAAATCCTGGAAAGTTTTCATTAAAAAAAAATAAATAAATAATTTCTTTTCAGCTGAAGAAAAAAGGACATGGACATGACATGGGGTGAGTAAATGATCAGGAAATTTTAATATGAAAGTGAACTAATCCTTTAAGTTTGGGATCCCTGTTTGTTTTGTTTTATTTTTTTCTCTTCTGCCCAGTCGTGTTGCGGTTGACTGTTTGCCCCCCAGAACTCACCTGTCTCGGCCATCTCACCTGGTTCTGGTTTTGGACTCTGGATTCTCTCTCACACTCTCTGGATTCTCTCTTGCTGTTCTATCAGCCTGATCTTTACCATGAGTTTGAATTTTCTGATACTGTCTTCCCCTTTTTTGATCTCTCTGTTCATCTGACCTTGACTCTCATCTCACAAATGAATTTTATTTGCTGATGGACTAATCTGGATTTTGACCCAAGCCTGTTTGACTTTCCCCCCTGCCTATTGCCCAGAGTTGGTTCGAAACATAACATTTACACCATCTTATTATATTTAAGTGCAAACTCGTAAATTAAACATTAATCCACCTGTTATAAAGAATCAAGTCAGTATCAGTTGGCTTCTTGTAACAGTTGCACTAAGTAGAGTGAATACAAGAAACATCGGACGCTGGACACTGAAATCGCACCGGTTTACAAAGACGTACCTGCAAAGAAAATCCAACCACTGGTATGTTCTCTGTTTTTATGACACTCTAAAAACATTTTGGATAAATGAACTGCAATTATCTGATCATGTTAGCAAACGTGACAACGTTGCTTAAATGTTTGGAATAATTCAGTTTTTCTAAATGTTTTTTGTAAGATGCTCACCCAGGCTGCCTTTATTGGATTAAAAATAGTAACTGAAATATTATTACAGTTTAAAATAACTGTTTTCTATTTTAAAATGTAATTTATTCCTTATGATGGCAAAGCTGAATTTTCAGCAGCCATTACTCCAGTCTTCAGTGTCACATCATTCAGGTACAGTAGGTTAATGCCTTTGACAAACTGACAATTTCATAGTGCATAGTTGAGGAGAGTTTAAATTGACACTCATTCAGTCCACATCTATTCAGGTTATGTGATTGTGATATGTAGGTAAAGATGTCCTGCACCATTCTGTATCTGCTGCTGCTTCTCTTTTTTAGCTGTGCCAGAATGTCTGAGGTCCAGACAAATGTTCTCACAGCGATCTACTCTGAGCTGGCAGAGCTGAAATCCACTGTGAGTTCTCTGAAGAACAGACTGCAGGTCACCGAGGAACAACTGCAACAGCTCAGAAAAAATTGTAATATATTCCTGCCTGTTCTCATCATTTCTGTCAGCCTATACTTGTAAAACACTGAACAGTGTCCTACAGTACTCTGTCCTCACTCTTTCCTGCAGTAGAGATCAGTGAAACATTTATAGTCTGCTGACAAAAGTACCAAGTGTATTCAGACACCATGCTTTAGTATAATATTAAAGCCTGACACATTAAAAAAATGGCAGAAAATTATATATTTTTGGAAATTAGATGTTTATTAAGCCTTGAATCAAAATCAAAAAAAAAAAATTTGCCAACTCATTTTGTTTATGATATATTTTTTGTATCACATTTGATACATCAGGCTTTTTGGGAACGTTTTGCTTACAACAGTGTAGATTTTAGATACAAAAAAATCTATTATGCCTTTAACAGTTTGAAAACAGAACATTTTAGGCAGTTTTTCTCTCTTTTTTTTTTACATAGATCTTTTTTCCAGTCCTTTTATTTCACTTTGTGGTAGTCACGAAAGCAGTTTCTGTCTTTGTTCAGGCAAAGATGCACCTTACACTTCTCACAGTACACATGTGAGAAGTGATTGTTGGTGCAATGCTTGCATCTTTGTCGGGTTTCCCATGTTGGAAAATGATCCATGGCATCCCTTCTGACATCCAGGGGCACACTGCAGCTTGACCTTTTATAGGGTGCTGATGGAGCTGCTTCTGGACAGGATAGTGGTCGGCCAACCTTTTTAGCCTTTCCAGCACTTGTGAGTGAAGTACCAACCAAAGCTTGAAACCTTCGCAGAGCCATGGTTTTCATCTTGGGGTCTAACATCTTCTGGTCTCTTCTGTAGAGGTTCCACGCATTGATGACTGCCACTGTAACAGTGTGCCACCAGATGTACATGTACCATCTTCGGGATCTGAAGCTGAATTTGTAAAGTGCAGACAGCATATCAAGGAAATCGACGCCTCCCATGAACTTGTTATATGCTTCAACGATGGCTGGTCTGGGAACCATTATGTGAGTTTTGGATTTGCGATCCCAGCGTTTCACATTTCCCACAGGTTCAATACCCACAAATGAAGAAATCAGGTTCACTGCTTTGTTGTCAAACCATCTTACAATGATGTTGTTGTCCTGGTTCACTCTGAAGTCCATTGACCCTCTTCCATGTTTCTTCATTTCCCTTTCATCCATCATGGTGCAGTTGGCCATCCTGTTCATCCGGATTGTGCCAATGTAGTGGATTTCTCTCTCCTTTAGGTGCTGCACCAGGGGAACTGATGTAAAGTAATTGTCTGCAAAGACCTTGTGATTTTTTCCTGCTGGAAGTGTTGATGTCATTTTCAGCACAACTTCTCCTGTAACACCCACTTCTGATTTTTCTCTGTCTTGATGTTCTGCACCTTGACAAACATCAAAGTCATAAAGAAAGCCACTTTGTCCTGCACGTCCCCACATCTTAAAACCCCATTTGTGTGGTTTTGCAGGCATGTAGACACGTAGATGAGATTTTCCCTTGAATGGCACCATAATTTCATCTACTGCATGACATTCTTCAGGAGGTATGCAAAGAAACTGTTCTCGCAGGTTTTGTAACCATGGCCTAAGCTTCCACAGTTTATCTTTCTTTGCATCATCAGAAACACTGAAATTGTCCTGAAAGTGAATCAGTGTGAGCAATTTCAGAAACCGATCTCGAGACATTACATCACAAACTGCAGGAAGCTTTGTCTCCATCTCCCAATATGCTCTCACACAGGACATCTGTACTAACCCCATATGCATGTACATGCCTAGAACTTTCTCTATCTCTTTGGCAGTTGTGTTTACTGACTTGCCCTCTTTTTGTACGCTGTACAGATTTGTTTGTTCTGCCGTTTCCTGTAGCATTTCATCAGTGACAAACTGTTTGAAATACATGTATGGAGTCCAGTTACACCTGTCTTCTGTCCCTTCCTCATCAGATGCAATGAAATCGACAGATGGAGGTTGAAATTGTTTTTTTCTCCATCTGTATTCTTTCTTTTTTGCATTATCCTTCACCGACTGCTTTTTGAATGTGTCCTGTGTTGTTGGGACCTCAACTTCTATGCTGCTCTGGACTACACTTTCGACTTGATAATCTTCCTCATCACTGCTGTCTGAACTTCCATCATCATGCATGGCCTGAGGAATCCATTCCTCATCATCATCATCCTCCTCCTCCTCTTCCTCTAACTGCTCTAGGTCACTTGAATTGCCATCCATTATTATGTCGATTACATTTTGAAGATGCTTTTTTTTTCTCTCTTCTTCCTCTAATCTTTTTGACATCTAAAAATACACATAAAAAATTGATGATTCCAGCATATTGATTATAATTTTAGAGGAATTGTTACTGTAAAAATAACCTAAATGTATTGTAAGATGACATTGTGGTAGGCATATTGTAGATTACATTAAAAAAAATGTGACACGACTATTCAGGGATAAAGAACCTTATACCTGCAGTTTCAAATTTAATATGTGCATTTTTAACACAATATATATTTTAATATGGCATTTCAGTCATTAATTGCCATTAATTGAATCATCCCAATATTGTGTGTGTTTGCATTGTGGTAGTCATAAAGTAGATAACGTTACTACAATTTGACATTACTGTTTAGACATAAAGCACCATTAATACCTGCAGTATCAAATTTGATACACAATTTCCAACACGATTTACTTGTAATTTAACGATTAAATTATTAAGTAATTATGCATTATTTCAATTCAGAAAGTGTTAAATTAATTATATCAGGCGCAATCCAATATTATTTTTTACCTTAACAACTTGAAATTAGCCTTTATTAGTCTGGCTTGATCCAATCGCAGCCGCCATTTTGAAAAGCTAAAAAATCACCTCTCTACTGCCTGCAGTACAGTGAAATTCCACAAGATGGCAGAATACACGTATCAAAATAGATACAACAGGTTTTCAAAGAAAGTATTGCTCTCACTGATTCAATATATGTCTTAGAAACTCGTGTATCAAATATGATACGTGCGGTTTTAAAGGGTTAACCATACAAAAAATGAATAATAAGCATTATTATAATATATATTACAATACTATATGTGTGATTATTGTGTTTGATTATTTTTTACAAAACATGATCTGATTCACACAGAAGGAGGAGCTTACAACCCATCCACTGGTGTGTGTTCTTATAATGAACCCGTATCAGTGTTTTATATCACAATAAAAACTACATTTTGTCAAAATGAACAGTGTAATTATTTAAACATCACTGTTAATTGTACTATTGGAGGGATCTTCACAGCACCTGTAAGAGGAGCCTATTTCTTCAGTTTCTCTGGACATAACCGCTCATCTAAAGTTCTGAATTTAGGACTGTTTAAAAATGAACAACAGATGGTAATTGCTTTCAATCATCCTTTTGGTGACCGCTATGAATCAACAGCTAATTCAATCTCTTTGACTCTAGAGAAAGGAGATCGTGTTTATGTGCGTCTCCGGGAGACTTCATGGGTCTTTGATAATTACAGTCACCACAATTCATTTGTTGGTCATTTACTTTTCCCTCTTTGACAATCTTACTAAATTCATGAAGCTCCAAATCACAAGTAACATTTCTTTTTCAAGACTAAAATGTTATTCTGGTGTGTTTTCATATGAATAAGAAGAACTTTTAAGGACAAGATTTGGTGAATGCTAGTGTGGTAAAACAGCTGATGTAGATGGAGGGAACAAGCACTAGACTGCTGTATGAATATTATACTTAACCCTTATAACTTCAAAGCTGACCAAATTTCAAAGTTAGTTTTTAGCTTGTGACAGAGTAGAGAGATTGCTAAATTGTATATATGAAGAGCCAATTATATTAGAGAAAAATAGTGCAATCGTCATGCTATCTTTGCTCATGTATCTGTCCTATACAAACTGCTGTCATCTTTTTGTCATCTCATCTTTGATTTGTCTGAGATACTCCCGGCCATGATTAAAGCATATCTAAGGCATTGTCTGGAGTCTTGTCTGGTTACTGCACAGCATATTACAGTTCCCAATGATAGTGTCCAGAGGAAGCTGGATGCCATCTGATAAGGCAAATATCAGAAACCACCTGAGAATAATATTTGTGATTGGGTCACGTGTGGTCTGGAGTAGATAGACGTGCCATGTAAATCATGTCAGCCCCGTTAGAAATTTTACATTCCCAGAACATTCTCAGAACGTCCCCACTGGTGTTAAGGACATTGTCTAGTAACGTTCCCAGTACGTTCAGAGACGGTCCTGATGTGGAGTTCTTTTAAGGTTCGGGGGACGTTATTTGGTGGACCTTCAGGGAACATTCAAGACGTTCTCTGAACGTTTAGGGAACCATACTATATTTGGAAATGTTCTCAGAACGTCCCTGCTGCCCTTGTCAAAAAATTGAAAAGAAAGTTAGAGCTAAATTAAGAAATGGCAAAAATCAACAGCACACACATAAACTAATATAACTGCTGTATCACTGCATCAGCAACTGCACAGTTACTGTCTTTAAATAAAGCAAATGCAGCAGAACATCAGTGTTTCTGGATCATCACTGACTGAAGCACAGGCTCTACTCTCCTGCACAATGGTAACTTCACAAACTCAGATAACAGAAACAACATTAAACACTAACAGATCTCTCTAGATCTCTGCATCTTCACTTATTACAAACCACTCTGACTTTGTTTCTTTCATACAAATCTTCTTAATGAGGTGTTGATGTTTTATTACAATTTATAAATGTCACCGTTACGGAGGTAAGCGCTTGCTTTAGTTGGGCTCCTGACCCTTGACATTTTGACTTTATTTTCTCTCCAATTGTTGTTACTGTGTGTTTCTAAAGCAGTGGTTCCCAAACCTGTCCTGGAGGACCCCCAGCCCTGCGCATTTTGTATGTCTCCCTATTTCTGACACACCCATTTCAGATCTTGCTGTCTTTACTAATGAGCACATGAGTTGAATCAGGTGTGATATATGAGGGAAACATACAAAATGTGCAGGGCTGGGGGTCCTCCAGGACAGGTTTGGGAACCACTGTTCTAAAGCATTTGTTACAAAAAAAAAACTCATCAAATGGGTTTGGTTGCTCATTGTTGATGATTTTATCATACAGTGGTCTCTGAACAGTGTTTTTTTTTTTTTTCATGTTGTAGTCCTATGATAACGCATAAAATCCTGTTCTGCTTTGATATGTTGAAAGTTTTTATCATTGTGCAGAAATTATTCAGGCAGCTTTATGTACATTCACACAGACATCAAGATTCTGCGTATGATCCTCAACAATGGTGACAAAATTTTCAGATAAACAGATCAGTTCTGAGCATCACAAAACAAACTACTAAAGTCACAAAATAGATTTTGGTTTAGTGTCACCATTGTTGAGGTTTGTATGCTGATTCATAATGTCTGTGTGAGTCTAAAAGAAACCGCTCAAAACTCAGTGTAATGAACTTAAAGAATTCATTAAAAAAAAAAAAAATCAATGCAAAACTAACATTTAATACACTCATAGTTTAGACTCTGATGATGATCAGTAAATCACCAACACTAAACAAACCAACTTATCTGATCAGAATTTCTCTTGCCTTTTTTGTACAACAAGCATGTTTTGGAAACACAGAAAAAACAGCCAGAGAAAACCTAATGTTAAATTTCAAGAATCAAGAGCCCATCTAAAGCAAACACTCACCTCCATAACGGTTACTTTTTTCAATCCAGTAGTACTAGTGCTAACACATTAAGAAGCACTCTGTCCTGCAGTAGAGATCAGTGAAACATTTATAGTCTGTTGACAATAGTACCAAGTGTATTCAGAAACCATGCTTTAGTATAATATTAACCATCCAACAAAATTAATAATAAGCATTATTATACTATACATTACTATTCTATATGTGTGATTATTGTGTTTGATTAGTTTTTACAAAACATGATCTGATTCACACAGATTATAAAGTGAAAATGGTGTCAAATGGTGACTTTGGACCCTTCAACACTCCAGTCACTCTGGTTTACAATAATGTCTATGTGAATGAAGGAGGAGCTTACAAATGTGAATGAAGAGGGAAATGTGAATGAAAATGTGAATGAAGGAGGAGCTTGTAAAGCAAACACTCACCTCCATAACGGTTACTTCAAATTTAATTATTTTTTATAAAACACCCACGTAGAAGGCGACGTTCTCGTGACTTTGCACAACTTTGGCTAAAAGTTCTCTAAAAGTGACAAATATTCTGAAATTTTACAGAACATTTGGGACATAAAACGTCCTCTTTTGGTAATGAAAGTGCTGCAGTTCAAGGTTCCTTATATGACTTTAGGGGGACATTCCAATTTGGTTAATTTTATGGACAAAAAAGAACATTACAAAGAGAACATTTGGGAAGTTAACAGAACGTCCTATAGTAATAGACCCATAAACATTCCCAGAACATCCTGAATGTTCCCTGAAGGTCCACCAAATAACGTTCCCCAACCCTTAAAAGAACTCCATATAGTGACCGTCTCTAAACGTTCTGGGAACGTTACTAGACAACGTCCTTAATACCAGTGGACATTCTGAGAATGTTCGGGGAACGTAAAATTTCTAGCGGGGTAACCTGTCACCTAGTAACGAAGAACTATGCCCAAATTTTTGGCAGAGTTTTACTCAATTTACTCTTGTTACGGATCACCAACCTTTTTCAGCCCGCAGAAAGGCCACAGCAGCTGCTCGCACACAACGCTGGGCTTTTTTTTTTTGGGAGAACATCCTTACAAGTTTGAATTCAAACGCACTGTATGTCATGCAAATGCAGGCGGACTGTCTCGATTGCCATCAGAAATGGCAAAAGATGAATATGGAGAGGAGGGGATTCTGAATATGTTCTCCATCAACCAGACTGGAAAGTTATGTCTATCTGCTTAGCGAGCTTCTGTTGAGTAAAGTCTGACCTGAGTTAGCATATTCATCTCATCTTGTGTTTCTATCATGCATCATATGGCAGACATCATTTACATTTACATTTAGTCATTTAGCAGATGCTTTTCTCCAAAGCGACTTACAAATGAGAATAGTAGAAGCAATCAAATCAGCATGACTACAACTGTTGGAAAGGCGGGGCTTAGCTCACCTGTCAATCATCATCTATGACGCAGTCAAATGAAGCGGGAGACAAACTTGCCTGAGACTGAGAGAAATAACCTCAATTTGTGTGCTATTGTGTGCGTCTATGACTGATTGTGAGTACCCATTCTAATCATTTGATAATCTTTATTAAAATCATAGTATTTGATTACGGGTCAATTTTGCATTTCTCCATTATTATTGAGTTAATCTGAATGAACAGTGTTAAAGCAATCTAGCGCGTTCGGCGCGTTCACGCGCTGTGTCTTCACGATGACATTATTGTAGATGGTGATATCTTCACCCTGTTCCGAATATGTTTATTCATGTCACAATGCTACTATGTTATTCATGTCCAGTTTATATGGGAGTACTGTATAGTGCGCTGGGTAATATTTATTGCCAGTATACGGACACTTTCGGTTTCAACGTGCCGATTATGTTTACATAAATGATGACAGCGGTATACTGCATAGTATTTTTCCACTGAAAGTTAATACTCTATACTGTAGATATGTATACCATAATATTTTACAGTGAAATTTGATGTGTAATGTGATTTAATTTATATAACAGTCAAGGCATGTTATGTTGATTATTTCTTTATTTATGTTTCATTGTAGTACCACACATCTACCCACAAATTCTCAACCTGCCACTTATGTAAATCTTCAGTGTTCAATAAACCCCTTTGATTTAATCTGATTGCCTTGATCCATTCCTGTGTTCTGATCAACACACCAAGAGGAAGGCGGGAGACATTAGAATCACCTTAGAATACAATCCTTTTTCAACTCCTTAACAAAATTGGTCCTTCGAGCCGGATATCAGCCATTGCTCTTGGATAAGAGGATTTATCAGTGTTAATATGCAATCAGAAGGGGTAAATGCAGATGGTGGCAGACCTCAACGCCATGTTCGCCCACCTGCCTATCTTGAGGATTACGACCTCACAGCCGCACGACGTAGACAGGTCGGTCAGCCAATGATGCCTCAGGCTGCAGAGGAGCCACAGCGACGTCATTTATCAGAGGCTGCCGTGTTTTTTCCCTCACCCTCAGACAGAGCCTCTAGTCCTGTGAGTCAGTATTCCTGGAATGTAGTGGATGAGTGGTCACCGGCTGCTTTCGATAGGGAGCATTATTATGATAGAAGGCAAGTTGGATTACCAACGCAGTCTAGCACACCAGTGCCCCCTAATCATCCCGCTCTCTCTTCACCATATCACCGGCCTTGGGAGGAGAATGAGGTTCAATCGCCTCCACCAACCGTCGGTAACATACCACACCAGCCTTCTCAGCCTATATTGCACTCTGGTTCTATTTCAACGCCACTTCCCCACTTATCTACCTTCAGGCAGCCATTGCAGATGACCAGTACAGTGGCTGCGCCAGTGAGATCAGATCTGTTTCCCCAGAGAGGGGATTATAGTTCATTACCTATCCCAAAGCAGACTGTGGACGATAGAGGTCGTTTAAAACTACCTAATTTGCCAGAGAGGAGTGTTGAGGAGCCTTTAAGAGAGCATGTGCTGGTTGATTTCCTGGGAAAGATACTCAGTGACCTTCAAGTAATGCGAGATCACATACAGACTACACTGCCCACCAAACAGGAAGTTCCGAAGACAGTCAAGCCTACGATTTATCCTGACTTCCCATTTGCTGGCTATCCAGGTGAATCTATCCCCGCTACTCCTCACAGAGTTGCTCCTCCACTTCCTGAGTATAGCACCCAGGCCTATGATCCACGCAAGTGTACAGAGCATAAGCTTGGGTCAGGCAGGGCTGTTCACCGCTTTCACCCTGATGATAGATATGAGCCACAGAGACCTTGGTATTTGACACCCACACACAGAGCTTCCACCCTGCATCCAGATGAACGAGAGAGTACCTATCGTGGTCCTACCCCGACCATTCCAGACTTCGTCACAGGTGACCCTAGTGAGTTTACTAGACTGAAGATTGCTCTTGAGAACCTTTTACCTCATGATGCTACTGAGCTCTTCCGCTATCAAATACTGATGGATCACCTGAGGTTAGATGAAGCCCGCCTTGTAGCCGACTCCTATCTTAACTCACCTTTCCCTTATACTGATACCATGGCTGCTCTGACTGAGAGGTTTGGCCAACCTTATAAACTAGCACTGAGGAGGATAGCTAAGGTGATGGATGCACCTGACATTCGACGAGGAGACACTGCAGCCTTCGACAAGTTCGCATTGCAAATTAGATCCCTTGTCGGTATGCTGGAGACTTTAGGCCATGAAGGACAAGCAGAACTGAGATGTGGCTCACATGTGGAAAGGCTTCTAAGCAAATTACCTCCTGAAATGAGGTCAGAGTTCAGGAGACACATGTTTCGTCGCCCAGGCTCAGTGTATAACCTCCTGGACTTCTCTGAATGGTTACAATATGAAGCATGGTGCCAGAGCTGTGAAAGTCAAATTTCAGACCGTCGGCGAAGGGTAGAGCAGAAGCCTGAGCGAGGAAGATCAGTGAATCCTACAGGACGTTCAGCTACTGTGCTTCATGGTGCAGATGAGGGACCCTCCAAACTACCTTCTGGACCTGCTTCAGTACCTTCAGTTACCCACAGCATTCATAATGCACAGTCCAAAGCCTTCTGTCCATATTGTGATAAATACGATCATTATCTCAGTCAGTGCCCCACCTTCAAGTCCTTCAACAAACAGCAGATCACAGATTGGATACAGACGAATCACCGCTGCTGGCGCTGTGGGCGCACCCACCAGGCGGCCAAGTGTACCCTTAAAAAGCCATGCAGTATCTGTAAAGGCAGACACCTGCAGATCCTCCATGAAGTAAACTCCAAGCCCGCGATGGAAGGTTCTTGTCTGGTTAATTCAACAACTGAGACTCTGTATCTCGATAGACCGGCAGGACCACCGGAAAGTTCTGCTGAAGGTCGTTAGAGTGCTGCTTCGTCACAAGGACAAGACACTTGATACCTATGCTGTCCTTGATGATGGATCCGAAAGGACCATTCTTCTTTCACCTGCAGCCACCAAGCTTGGAATTCACGGTCCAGTGGAGAGCTTAGCTCTGCGTACTATCCGCCAGGAAGTGCAAACAATTACTGGAGCCTCAGCCTCCTTCCAGATTTCTCCTGTAACTCAGCCACAGAAGATCTACTCAATTTCAGCTGCCTTTACTGCCGAACGACTCGGTTTAGCAGATCATTCTTACCCACTGAGTATCCTGGAGAAGTATCAGCACTTGAAGAACCTCCCCCTGCAGTCTTTTGAGGGTGTGAGTCCCTTACTGCTTATTGGAGCTGACAATACTCACCTCATTAGTCCTATATCCCCTGTTCGGCTGGGCCCCTCCGGAGGACCAGCTGCTATTCAGACAAGGCTCGGCTGGACATTACAGGGTCCGGTAAGGCTTTTGAAAGATCAGCTGTCACCACAACAGTGCTTCTTTTTGTCCCTCACTCCTGCTGAGCTTGAGTTGAAGAGGGATGTTGAACGGCTGTGGCAGATTGATGTCTTACCGTACCGCTGTGAGAAGCAAGCTACCCGATCTAAAGAGGATCGAGAGGCTATCAGTCTCTTGGAAGCCAAGACCACCCGAGTCGAGGTGAACGGAATCCTCCGATATGCAACACCGTTATTGCGCAGGAAGGATTTCCCCTTCTTTTGCGCTCCAAAGGAAGCAGTGATGCCTAGTCTCAGAGGCATGGAGCGTCGTCTTGCTCAGTCACCAGAAAAGTCGGAGGTGTATAAGTCTGAGATAAAGAAGCTGGAGATTACTGGTGCTGCCATCAAGTTGCAGAACGAAGGAGAGGGAAACACAGGAGAGAAGTGGTATATCCCACACCACATGATCACTCACAATGGTAAAAACCGCCTAGTTTTCAATTGTTCCTTTGAGTATGAAGGACTGAACCTTAATAACTGCTTACTACCAGGTCCAGTTCTAAGCCCCTCTCTTCTGGGTGTCCTCCTGCGGTTCAGGGAACATTGTGTGGCCATAAGTGGGGATATACGCGGGATGTTTCATCAGGTCCTGCTACTGCCTGAGGACAGACCACTCCTACGCTTCCTCTGGCGTGACCTGCGTCGGGATGACCCTCCAGATACTTATGAGTGGCAAGTCCTTCCCTTCGGGACTACGTGCAGCCCCTGCTGCGCATCCTTCGCCCTTCAGCGACATGTGGCGCTGCACAGTACTCCTGACGAGGATGTCAGATTCTCTGTGGACCAATGCTTTTATGTAGACAACTGTCTACAAAGTTTGAGTTCTGTCAAAGAAGCAAGACTATTAGTGGATAAGTTACGTGTCCTCTGGTGGGTTTGACATCCGGCAATGGGCCAGTAATGTTGTGGAAGTTGTCAGTCACCTACCTCCTGAAGCCAGATCCTCTAAACTGGAGTTGTGGCTCTCTCAAGACAAAGCTGACCCACAAGAGTCAACCTTGGGCCTGAACTGGCACTGCGAGCTGGACCATCTTGGGTTCAAGCACAGACCGATTTCTTACAATGCCTTGACGATGCGGAGCATCTACCGAGTGCTGGCAAGTCAGTACGACCCCCTTGGAGTCATCCTTCCATATACTACCCGAGCCAAGGTGATCGTTCAGCAGCTTTGGGTAAATCATCGGGATTGGGATGATCCACATCTCCCTGGTGAGCTCCGGCAAGCATGGATAGACTGGGAGGAGGAGCTTAAATATCTACCGCAGGTAACCCTCCCTAGGTGCTATAACCCTTCCTATATGGATAATTCTAATGTACGACGAGAGATTCACATTTTTAGTGATGCCTCCGAGAAAGCATATGGGGCTGTTGCTTATCTGCGGTCAGAAGGTTGCCAGGGGGACCTCCACCTTGCCTTTCTTCTAGCCCGGTCTAAAGTGGCCCCACGGAAACAGCAGTCAATACCGAGACTCGAGCTCTGCGCTGCCTTGATAGGGGCACAGTTGGCGAGGTTGCTTACAACTGAGCTCACTCTTAAGTTAGACAAGGTCACTTACTGGACTGACTCCACTATTGTCCTCCACTGGCTCCTTTCCGATTCCTGCCGGTACAAGGTCTTTGTAGGCACCCGGGTTTCGGAGATTCATGAGTTGACAGACAGGAAAGCATGGCGATACATAAATTCTGAGCGAAACCCTGCTGATGACCTGACTCGGGGCAAGAAGCTGCAAGACCTTATCGGCCCCAACAGATGGCTTCAAGGTCCGATGTTCCTATTGCAACCAAAGGAGGAGTGGCCTTCTCACCCCACCTCACACTTTTCTGACGCGGAAGATACATCTGAACTTAAAGGAAAGATCTTCTGTGGGATAACTATCACTGTACCATTAATTTCAAGTGGAAAGAAATACAACAACTGGAAGGATTTGGTGGAGGCAGTTGCGCAGGAGCTGCATGGGGCGGCCGCCCAAGATGAATCCTCTCCAGCAAGTACCTATAGAGAGGCAGAGACTGTTGTCCTGAGAAGGATACAGATGGATAGTTTCCCAGAGGATTTCCAGCTGCTGAAATCCAACAAGCCAGTTCGCTCTAACAGTCGGTTGCTGTGTCTTTCTCCGGAATTTGACTCAGAAAACCAACTCATTCGTGTCGGAGGACGTCTGAGGCGGGTGGAAGCCCTCGACGCAGCTACTGTGCATCCTATTGTACTCGACTCTCACCATCCAGACACTCAGCTGCTCATCAAGGACTACGATGCTCGACTCCATCATCCAGGACCAGAGCGAGTGTTTGCTGAGCTCCGTAGAAGGGTGTGGATTCTGAGAGGCAGAGAGGCAATTAAGAAGCACCAAAGGGCATGCCTTGAATGTTGTAAGTGGCGGTCAAAGCCAGCAACACAGCAGATGGTTGATCTTCCCCCTCCGAGACTCCGATTGTATAAACCTGCATTCTGTTCGGCAGGAATGGACTGTTTTGGGCCTTTTGTGGTGAAATTGGGACGCCGGACAGAAAAGAGATGGGGCCTCCTATTCAAGTGTCTCACCACCCGTGCTGTGCACATAGAGGTGCTAACCTCCATGAGCAGTGACTCCTTCCTAATGGCCCTAAGAAGGTTTATTGGTTGACGTGGCCAGCCTGCAGAACTGTACTCTGATCAGGGTACAAATTTTCGAGGTGGAGAGACGGAACTCCGGGAAAGCTTCCGCCAACTCAGTCCAGACTTACAACAGCTGTTAGCCAAGCAAAGGATCAGTTTCCACTTCAATCCTCCGGCCTCTCCACACTTCGGAGGTGTGTGGGAGAGGGAGATCCGGTCAATAAAGTCGTCCCTTCGTACAACACTAGGCTCAGAAACGGTGTCCGAAGAAGTTCTTCAGACAGTTCTGATCGAGATCGAAGCCATCCTAAATTCCAAACCTTTAGGATATGTTTCAGCAGATCTGGCTGATCCGGATCCTGTTACCCCCAATTGCCTGCTGATGGGGCGGCCTGACGGTTCCTTACCCCAGGTGGTGTATCCAGAGACCGAAATCCTTACCAAGAGGCGATGGAGGCACTCCCAGGTATTAGCCGACAGATTCTGGACAGCATTTATAAGGCACTACCTACCGGCAATGCAGACAAGAGGAAAGTGGCAAAGACCATCACCTGACATTCAGCCTGGTTCCGTAGTCATGTTAGCTGACCCTCAGGTACCTCGGTCCTTGTGGCACATTGGTAGAGTGACAAAGGTCTTCCCAGGAGCAGATGGCCATGTCAGAACTGCAGAGATACAGATAAAAGACCGAACATATACTAGGCCTATAGCTCGTCTGATTGTGCTTCCTGAAATCCCTGAAGAGGATCAGCATCCTGGAAGTGAAGACAAACAACAGAAAGCCTGAATTAGTTTCCAACGGAAAACAAATTTACAAGTAAATTTGGGGGCGGCAATGTTGGAAAGGCGGGGCTTAGCTCACCTGTCAATCATCATCTATGACGCAGTAAAATGAAGCGGGAGACAAACTTGCCTGAGACTGAGAGAAATAACCTCAATTTGTGTGCTATTGTGTGCGTCTATGACTGATTGTGAGTACCCATTCTAATCATTTGATAATCTTTATTAAATCATAGTATTTGATTACGGGTCAATTTTGCATTTCTCCATTATTATTGAGTTAATCTGAATGAACAGTGTTAAAGCAATCTAGCGCGTTCGGCGCGTTCACGCGCTGTGTCTTCACAATGACATTATTGTAGATGGTGATATCTTCACCCTGTTCCGAATATGTTTATTCATGTCACAATGCTACTATGTTATTCATGTCCAGTTTATATGGGAGTACTGTATAGTGCGCTGGGTAATATTTATTGCCAGTATACGGACACTTTCGGTTTCAACGTGCCGATTATGTTTACATAAATGATGACAGCGGTATACTGCATAGTATTTTTCCACTGAAAGTTAATACTCTATACTGTAGATATGTATACCATAATATTTTACAGTGAAATTTGATGTGTAATGTGATTTAATTTATATAACAGTCAAGGCATGTTATGTTGATTATTTCTTTATTTATGTTTCATTGTAGTACCACACATCTACCCACAAATTCTCAACCTGCCACTTATGTAAATCTTCAGTGTTCAATAAACCCCTTTGATTTAATCTGATTGCCTTGATCCATTCCTGTGTTCTGATCGACACACCAAGAGGAAGGCGGGAGACATTAGAATCTCCTTAGAATACAATCCTTTTTCAACTCCTTAACAACAACAGTATGTGAGTGCAGTGTGAAGTCACAGTTTCGTCAGTAAAACAAAACTGTTTTTTTTTTTTTTAATAAATAGACAAAGATGGAAAAAGAATAGAAATCGAAAAAAGATTAAGATAGATAAAAAGTAAGTGCTAATATTACTGGGTCAAGTGCTGACGAAAAAGATATGTCTTTAGCATTTTTTTGAAAATGGCTAAAGACTCAGTTGCTCAGATAGAGCATGGCAGGTCATTCCACCAGCCAGGAACAGACCCGGAGAAGGTCCATGAGAGTGATTTTGTGTCCCTTTGTGATGGCACCACAAGGCGCCATTCACTTGCAGAAAGCAAGTTTCTGGAGGGCGCATAAGTCTGAAGTAGTGAGTTAAGATATACCGGTGCAGAGCCAGCGGTTGTTCTGTAGGCAAATATCAGAGCCTTGAATTGGATACGAGCAGCTACTGGCAGCCAATGCAGACTGATGAAGAGAGGAGTGACGTGCTCTCTTTGGTTCGTTGAAGACCAGTCTTGCTGCAGCATTATGGATCAGTTGTAGAGGCTTGACAGTGCATGCTGGAAGGCCAGACAAAAGAGCATTACAGTAGTCCAGTCTAGATAGAACAAGCGCTTGGACAAGAATTTGTGTGGAATGCTCCGATAGGAATGGTCTAATCTTCCTGATGTTGTACGAGGCAAATCTGCAAGACCGGGCCATTGTGGCAACATGATCTGTGAAGCTTAAACAATCATCCATCACCACTCCAAGGTTCCTGGCTGTCCTGGAAGCAGTAATGGTTGACGACCCAAGTTGAATTGAAAGGTTATGATGAAGTGTTGGGTTGGCACCGACCACAACCAGTTCCATTTTTGCAAGGTTGAGTTGAAGGTGGTGGTCCTTCATCCAGGCAGAAATGGCTGTCAGGCAGGCTGCGATGCGACCAGCAACTGTCGGATCATCTGGTTTGAATGAGAGGTAGAGTTGTGTGTCATCAGCATAACAGTGATAGGAGAAACCATGTTCCTGAATAACAGACCCTAGTGATGACATGTAGATGGAGAAGAGAAGTGGTCCAAGCACAGATCCCTGAGGTACCCCAGTAGCAAGATGATGTGACTTCGATACCTCACCTCTCCAAGATACCCTGAAGGACCTACCTGAGAGGTAAGACTTGAACTGCTGGAGTGCGGTTCCTGAGATGCCCTTCGACATGAGGGTTGGCAGGAGGATCTGGTGGTTAACTGTGTGAAAATCAGCTGACAGATCCAGCAGGATTCCCAGAACAACGTTGTCTATGATCATGTAAATAACTACACTACATTTACTGGCCATTTACTTTTTCCTCTTTGACAGCCTTGGTGATACATTTTAAAATAAAAAAAAAAAGCATGTAAGCAAGCATTTTAAGAACAATGTAATATCGGCTTTAAATATTAAACCTGCATGTTTGTATAGCACAGAGCTGAAGCCCCCAAGGGGAAATGGTGGTGGAAAAAAAAAAAAATGAGATGGAAAGAAAAATAATGCTTTTGCATTTTCTTGAAAATGTTTTACATTTCCCAGAGAAACTTTGCATTCGCTAGCAAAATGTTTGTGTTTCCCTGAGGAACTTTGCCTTCCTTCGCAAAAACTTTTGCATTTACTCACAAAACTTTTGTGTTCTTTCTGAGTGAACACAAAGTTTCTCGGGGGAAGGCAAACATTTTGCGAGCAAACACAAAGTATCTTGGGGGAATGCAAAACATATGCGAGAGAATGCAAAAGCATTTGTAATTTTTTAAATATTTTTGCTAAGAGAGGGCTTAACAGTTCAAATATGATAATGAGGGCTTTAAAATGCAGCTAAATGAACAAACACTTTTGTGCTTTTAAATTTTTTATTTATTTATTTATTTTTTACTTGACACAGCATTCTAAAATGTGGCATGAGAAAATGAAAAAGAAGATGAGGCACAATGTTCAAAGATGTCTGTTTAACACTTAACATGGGGTAACATGGGGTATGATGCCCCCTAAGCCTGTGTTCCACAGTTATAGACACACACTCAAAAACTTCCCTAAGTATTTCCCCTCAGGGGAATCCCTGCCGCCATTTTGAAGTGTGTTCCACTTCGTGAAGTGGACGAGGGAAGTTTCATAAGTACATAAGTACAAGTTCATAAGAAACAAATTCATAAGTACAAAACAGTTTTGTCAAGTCTTCATTAGCAAGTCTAATTACATTACGTCTAACTGTAAATTTGAGCTAATTTAAATGAAGAAGCTTCAGTGTGTCAGTGTCTTCCTGAAGGTTAACAGCCAGCTTAAATGTTATGTATCTTGATAATGATGAATTAATGATATTAAGAAGAGGATCAACTTCTGGAAGCATCTCTTTTAGTAGCTTAGTGGTACTATAGCAAAGAATGAATGGAAGTGTTCCTCAAGGGGTCTATAGAACAACGTCTGATGTGATACTGTAGTAGACGGTTGAATGGTTATAATTTTCTTTTGAATAGTTTCAATCTTTCATAAAGTCATTACTGCTGTGCTGTTTTCTCATTCATTTGCCCATTGTATCATATAAATCCCTAGGTTTGTGTTTGTATTCTTTTAAAAGATTTGAAAAGTAAGCAGATCTAGCAGTTTTTAAGACCTTTTTGTATGCAATAACACTTTCCTTCCATGAAATTCAAAATACTTCTAGATTTGTTTTCTTCCAGCTGAGCTCCATTTTTCTGGCTGCTCTCTTAAGGGCCCGAGTGTGCTTCTTGTACCACAGCGTTGGACTATTTTCCTCAATCTTCTTTAACCTGTTAGCCTTCACTGGTGCGCTGACGCACCAAGCTTCTTTGTTTAAATTAGATTTAATTAGAAATTTATTGTTAAATGTAATGTAATTACCTTGACAAACTATACATCATTAAAAAAATTTAAGACTCGAGCTTCAATTTTTAATCTCTATTTTACTCTTTAAATCATATGGTGTCCGTTATTTGTTAATATGCATCGGGAGTTATGAATATGAAAAAATGAGTTTTTACCTTTTCATTGAAATATGAGCGTCAGCCTCAGCCATTGAGAAAAACTGCTGTGAGATCATCATGAAAAAACTACCAAAATAACATCCCTCTGGGCTTTTAGCTTAAAAGCTTGCACATTTGGATAAATATTGATGGATTCTCATACGTTTATGTCAATTTTCTATACAGAGGAGTAATATTTATTCATTTTTTACCCAAAACGCACTGTTGCCATCATATTAACGCTGTATACACATATCTACTGTGTTTTCAACCTGCAGCCGGAGGGCGCTCTGTGCACACTTAATCAACACATGGGTCAAGGAAGAAAATACATGTCATGTGACATACCAGGAACTAACACAGGGTTACAAAGATTGCTGAAAACATCAATAAATATGCAAAGCGACACTTTCGAAAGTAATAAATACACGTTTGTGACGATATGTGGTTTATCTTTGTTCCTTACGCCATGTCGGGTATTAATAATAGATAGATTAATAATATAATAGATATATTAATAATGTAATGCTAATTGAGATAGCTTTTGTCATTGTGCAGAATAGCCTAAAATGATATATGTTCTGTCTGATTTTTGATCTGAAGCCACATCATATCACAGAAGTTTATTTAAAACACTCGACTTGTAAGTTTGTAGCAAAAACATGGTTTTAATCTTATAAATTGTCGTGTTTTGTGGGTGTGCTAAGCTAATATGCTAACGAGCCCAGAGCTGCATCTGTTCAGAGCTTTTTCTTTTTTTCAAGAAGGGCATTAGATACAGTTTCAAAGAAGGTGAAGTGAGAAGTTTGGTAAAAGAAATGAGGGATTAAATCTTGAATAGTAATTATAATATAGACAAAAGAAAAAAATAATAAGAGCCATAAGCAGGCTGGAGAGGTGTGAATGTGTTCAGGGGAGACTGAAACTGAATGGGGCTGTTACCACCACAAAACAATATAGACAATACACTTGAATAGATGCTTAGATGACGACAATAAACATCAGTTAGCACTTTAGAGTCTTTTCTAAATAAAGTCTCATGAAATGGTCTTGAAAAACATTTAATAAAACTCAGAGTTTTAAACTGATCATCTTCAGATTTGAAATATAACATGGCCAGACATATGGCTTTAGCTGCAGTGCATTTCTAGATTGCTAAAAGGCCAACTTCACTTTTATTTCCATAAAGCTATTTCATAAAAATACATTGAATAACTTTTCAAAAATTTCAAAAAGCTATTTTTAACTATTTTCTTCATTGTGACAATAATCAATTATGACTTTACAATAAACTGCAAAGTGTCTGCTTTCAAATGAGACCTTACTCATGCTTTTCGTGCAAAGGGTTCATGAACTGTATCTGTTTTAGTTTGGGTATGTAATTTATTGGGATTTTCCAAAAGCGGGGGTGCTGGCTAACAGGTTAAGAGCAAAGGAACAACTGTGTCTAAAGAGAGAGTCAATAGTTTGTGTTGCAACATCAAGTTCTTCTGCTATCTGGTATGCCAAGGAGTAGAGACTGATTGGGATTATTTACAAAGCAATCATTAGAAGTGACGGTTCTACCATATAGATCAATCAGTTTGTATAATTAAAACCATTAAGGCAATAACAATAATTAGTCTATATAAATACGTGATGACCTTCACTTTAGAATTAATTATACATTATGCATTATTTATGTTAATTATGAACCTGTATATAGTAGTTCTTAGTAGTTCTCTGGGAGGTATAAAAAACAGTAGTCATTGATCAGCTAATAGTGAACTACCACCTTCAACTGAGTATTACTTACTAATTCATTAATCAGAGTTTATTGTTAGTTAATAGTAGTTACTAGAGTGTTAATAATGCATTACTCATTTGTTCCTGTGTAGTTATTCATTAATGAATAACAATATGTCTTATATATCAGAGAATGTATCTCTTTTCTTTTATCAGATGCATACAGTATTGCATATATCTTGTGTCATATACACACTTGTTTAAATTAGCTCAAATTTACTGTTAGATGTAGGCCCCTAATGTAATTACCTTGACAAACTATACATCATTAAAAAGATCCATGACTCAAGCTTCAATTTTTAATCTCTATTTTACTCTCAATATCGTATAGTGACCATTATTTGTTAATATGCGTCAGGAGTTATGAATATGAAAAACAGAGACGTTACCTTTTCATTAAAATATAAGCATCAGCCTCAGCCATTGAGAAAAAACTCTTATGAGATCGTCATGAAAAAACTCTACAAAATAACATCCCTCTGGTCTTTTAGCTTAAAAGCATGCACATTTTGAGAAATATTGATGGATTCTCATACGTTTATGTCAATTTTCTATACAGAGAAGAAATATTCATTCAATTTTTACCCAAAACATGCTGTTGTCCTTATTACAAGCGCTGAATTCTCTGATCTACTGTGTTTTCAAGTCAGGGTGCTCTGTGCACATTAATCCACAAATGACTCAGTGAAGAACAGGCATACCATGTGACATTCCAGGAACTAATAGAGGCTTCCAGAGGTCGCTAAAACCATGGATATAACATGCAGATCGACACTTTTGAAAGTAATAAATACATGATTGTGACGATATGTGGTTTATCTGTGTTCCATATGTCATGTCGGGTATTCATAATAATAGATTATATTTATAATGCAATGCTATAGAAATAGCTTTTCTCATTGTATAGAATAGCAAATTATATATTTTCTGTCTGATTTTTGATCCAAAGCCACATCACATCACAGAAGGTTATTTAAAACACTCGACTTGTAAGTTTGGAGCAAAAACGTGGTTTTAATCTTATAAATTGTCATGTTTTGTTGGTGTGCTAAGCTAACATGCTAACAAGCCCAGAGATGCACCTGTTCTGAGCTAATGCAAATTAATAATTTTAAATTGTAAAGCTCACTGATTTTTTTTTTCTTTTTTCAAGAAGTGCATTAGATACAGTTTCAAAGAAGGTGAAGTGAGAAGTTTAGTGAAAGAAATGAGGGATTAAATCTTCTTGAATAGAACATAGTCAGTAATTATAATAGAGACAAAAGAAAAAAATAATTAGAGCCATAAGCAGGCCGGAGAGGTGTGAATGTGTTCAGTGGAGACTGAAACTGAATGGGGCAGTTAGCACCACAAACACAATATAGACAATACACTTGAATAGATGCTTATGATGACAATAAACATCAGTTAACATTTTAGATTCTTTTCAAAATAAACTTACATGCCATGGTCTTGAAAAACATTTAATAAATGTTTTAAACTTATCATCTTCAGATTTGAAATATAACATGGTCAGACATGTGGCTTTAGCTGCAGTGCATTTCTAGATTGCTAAAAGGCCAACTTCACTTTTATTTCCATAAATTTCATAAAAATAATAACTTTTCAAAAATTTGAAGCTATTTTTAACTATTTTCTTCATTGTGTCAATAATTAATTATGACTTTACAATAAACTGCAAAGTGTCTGCTTTCAAATGAGACCTTGCTTATGCTTTTAGTGCAAAGGGTTCATGAACTGTATCTGTTTTAGTTTGGGTATGTCATTTATTGGGATTTTCCAAAAGCGGGGGTGCTGGCTAACAGGTTAAACAAATATATTTCCTCATAAAATGTGTGTCATTAGTTAAACATCAGCCTACCAGGGATATGTCAGGATTTTCTGGAATTTCTGGAACAAATACCTGTAAGTGTCTTGTGCAGGGCTGTAGGGAACATTCAACAGAAGCCCAGTAATATTCTTTTTTTTTCACTCACAGTTGCGGTGCAGTTCTTGTATACTCTAGTAATTAACACATCAAGTAGCCAGCTCATCATAGGTAAGTGTTCAAGTAGTGTGACTGCAAACCTTAAAGTAAAGATGTCCTGCACCATTCTGTATCCACTCCTGCTTCTCCTGTTCAGCTGTGCCTGTATGTCTGAGGTCTGTTGGGAAAATTTATTGATTATTAACGTATTACCAGTAGAGAATAACTTGCATGAAAAGCACTGGAAAGTACCGGGTTTTCTGCACTAAGAGCATCAAGCGTAAATGAGATATAAGTGTATTCAAAGCAATTACAGTAGCAAGCTGTGGAAGGCACCAAAGAAGCCATTAAAGCATGTTTTTAAAAATATAGCAATTATAGTAGCAAGCCGTGGAAGGCACCAAAGAAACCATTAAAACATGTTTTTAAAAAATATAGTGGCTGGCGATCCGCCACCATTAAAATCAAAGCTGAGGAGTATTCATAGATAACAGTGGCAAAACGCCAGGGTGGAGTTAAAAGAAAAAGATAACTAGAGGAATACTAATTGGATCTGTAACGATAAGAGAAACATATAAAACGAGCTGATTAACGCTGTTTAGATCAGATGTGATGCCTGATGAGAAGCTGACATCTCACTTTGTTGCCTGGCAATAAAGAATATCTTTTGAAGACCTGGAACTTCTGACTCTGAGAGCTTTTTTGAGAAGAGAACAGAATCATCTTAGGACACTGCAGACTGGCCACAACATAATTGGCGAGCGGCAGCCAGGAGCAGCGAGAGGTCAGAGGTGGCCCCACGGCGGGACTGCTGCAGGAGGCCCTACAAAACAAAAAGGCGCCAAACAAAGAGGTAAGCACTTTTGCTTATATTTGTTTTGTATGGCCCTTGTGAGCTGATGCCTGGGTGGTAACTATAAAACCTCAGCCAAACGAACCTAAATTTAAATTGAAATAATAAATGAAAGAATTAAGATTAAAATGATTTATTGTGAATATTAAAATGAGGAACAATTTCCAGGTCTTTGAAGATAGCGCATGCGTAGATTAGTAGTATTTAACACGCAGAAGTGCGTCGTGCCAGAAGTTGGCTTTAGTAGTATTTAACACGCAGAAGTGCGTTGTGCCAGAAGTTGGCTTTAGTAGTATTTAACACGCAGAAGTGCGTTGTGCCAGAAGTTGGCTTTAGAAGTATTTAACACGCAGAAGTGCGTTTTGCCAGAAGTTGGCTGTAGAAGTAGTATTTTACACGCAGAAGTGCGTTTTGCCAGAAGTTGGCTACATGAGAAGTGTTTTATGCAGAAGTGCACCTCTGTCTGCCTGAAGGAGGCACAGAGGAATGTGTGTGCGCAGAAGTGCGTCTGTTGTTTGATGTGTGTCAGGGAAAGCCTTGTGAAGAGTGGGCAGCCCTGTAATTGTGTTGTATAATAGTGTATAAAGTGTAAAGTAAGGAAAAAAGTGAAATAAGGTGGATAGAAGAATTCTTTGGCTTTGTATAATTTGCATTGAGGAAAACAGTATGCTTAGAATTAATGAAAGCACTTAAAGGTGTTTTTGTGAATTGGGAGAACAAGCTTATTAATGGATAATGAGAACCAAAATAAAAATGGAAATGTAAAATGTGAGAAAATTTATGTGAGAACAAAAAATACTCCAAAGACTTTGTGTTGCAGATTATTTGGACATTTTCCAGATTGCAGACGCTGTGATCCAAATAAAGAAACACAGCCATTGATAAATAAAATAAATAAATAAGACTGAATTGTTTTCCCACTGTCACAAAAATTAGAAAAAAGTTAATGTATTGTAAATATATTGTATACAGAGTGTGAGTGAAATCCCGGGTGTGTGAGTGCGCATTGAAGTGTCAGTGAGCTTGAGGAGGGGAGAGAGGTGTGTGTGTGTGTGAGTGTGTAGTGGAGCAGAAACAGAGAGATTCCTTTCTAAGAAGCAATAGTTGGCCAGGATCCATGTTTGAATTATTTGTCTCAGAATATGAGAAAGATAGAATGAGGGAGTGTATGAGACTGCATAGAGAAGAAACCAAATTTAGACAAGCATTAAAAGAGTCCCAAGGGATACGAAATCATTTTTGGCTTGAAACTGAATATATAGACATTGACAGGCAGAGAAGGGAGCTTACTGAACAGAAAAAAGAACAGTTGCTGAAAGATTTAGTGAAAGTCACCAATGCAAAATTGATTGAAAAAGAATGGCCTTTAGTGGATTGGAGTGGAGAAATTAAAAAACGAATAACACTTGAAAAGCTAAGGCCATATTTAGCTAAATTTTGCCATCCTAGAACAACACTTCTAGAAGCATTGCTGACAACAGCAGAAATAGAATTAGACCCAATTTTCATTCCCTACCTGAAAAGAAATGTTGGGTATCGTTGGCCTCAGGATTTAGGAGGAGCAACTATATTGCAAAATATTTACATCATTATAAATTCATGCACAAGACCAGTACAGTGGGAAAGTGACAAGATTTTTAAATTAGGAAAAAAAAGGAGTTAAAAGTGTCACAACCACTAATTGGACGCTGGGAAAACTGGCAGTGTCAGTGGTGCTGAGGAACAACCCAGAACACATACATCACTTGTGGGTGGAGATAAGGAGGGGCAAGAGGGAAGTGGAGGAGCAGCCAGTGACTGTGGAGGATGACAGACCCTCAAGCAGGGAAGCAGAAGCGAAAGAGGGGGAGGAAGGGGAGGAGGATTTTGAATACTAGAGAGAGAGAAAGTTTGATTGAAGTGTTTGAGCCAATTGGATTTTATTACCTTTCCCAAAGCACAATTACAAATTTCAATAACAGTAGTAGGAGGATTTAATGCAAATTTAACCTCATGTCTCACTTATCCATATTGGGCAGGAGGAATAACAGCAATTGGGCGGAGAGTTGAGGAGAACGAGCTCTGGAGTTTTTGAATTGATCTGCTTGGGGGAAGACATTATTTGGAAACGCAACAATTACAGTTGGCTGGATCTGGAAGACGTGACTCCGAAGCCATTGACTGAGGTACAAATAAGAGCAATTTTAAAATACATGAGAAAAAGAAAAACCATCAAACTATTGTTTTAAAGTCCTCAACCCAGTACAAGTCCGGTGAAGGTCAGGGGTCGGATACTTTTAGTGGTCCTCGTCTGACTAATCCGGTGAAGAATTAAAATAAAATTGGAAAATGATTTAACTGGGGTTAAAGAGGTAAAAGATTGGTCACAAACACAATGGCTTCGAAGTCACCGGAAACAGACATACCAGTAGAGCGAATAATAACACAATATCCCATATGTAGAGATATTATTAAGAAATTATCAAAAAAGTGGGAAAAAAGGACCAAAAAGTTAAAAACAAAATGGCCAGCAGAGGGAACATTTGATGTAGCAATGTGTAGAGAAATGAAAGCATTAATAAAGAACCATAAACCACATGACAAAACTAAGAAAAGAGAACAAAAGAGACAAAAAGAGCAGGAGGTTTTAGATCTCTTCATACAGCAAGCAATAAAGGAGCACAAGAAGAAGCAAATGGAGGAACAGAAAAAGAAAATGGAAGAAAAGGTGGAGCGCCCACCTCCCTATGCACCTCCCTACCAGGAAATAAAAAAGCAAATGCCTATGGTAAGAGGTACATTAGAGGTGGATGGAAATTTAAGTGTTGTTGAAACTGATGAAGAGGATGATGAAGAACAACAAATGAGAAAAAGAGAAGAGGAGTACGCCTACCAAGGAGATGATGAGCAAGGAGATTATCAAGAGAACAATGGACAGAAAAAAACTAATAAGCCTGTACCAATGAAGAGAAGGCTAACAGCGAGCACAAAGACACAACAACAACAACAAGAACAAAGGGAAGAAGAACAAAGGAACCCACTGATGGACTGCTCTTATGTGAAACAAAAAAGGCAGAAAGAAGAACGAAAGGGAAGAGGAAAAAGAAATCCATTATTGGACAACCCCTATTTCTATATGGGAGAAGCCATACAGGAGCTGAACAAGGCAGGAAGAGATGACGCTGGTGAGTCCACAGGAGGAGAACAGGAAGAAAGAGCCAGTGTGGACTCATTGGATCGTGAGTTGAACAGGCTGCAAGAAACCGTGGAAAGACTAAGCCTGGAAAAACAGCGAAGATGCTTGACGAGAAAAGCTCAAAACCTAAGAAGGAACATGGAGGAAGATGAACGTTGCCAAGGAATAAGAGCACGTTCAGCCAGCCCTTTAGGAAGACACAGAAGAAATAGCTCACAGGAGGAATACAGAAGGGTCTCAGGAACTCTTCGACTTGAGAAAATACCTCCAGGAGATCCGATGTGGAGAAACAGGGGAGAGAGGCAACTCATATCCCCCGCAGAGTCCATGCCAATCCTAACGCCACACCCAATAGGAAACTTGGCAGAAGAGTGGGGTGATCTAAACCCCTTTCAAACACAAGGGAGATACTCTCCAGGAGGACACAACTCAATGTTGGACCCAGAAGTCACAGGTGACCTGCTGGCCTCTGTACACCAAGCACCTATGCTACAAAAGAAGAAAAAGCAACTTCCCATTCTGATTAAGGGGGAACAGGCGCAATACGTGCCCTGGGCGGGACAAGACTTAGAAGGACTTGTGGCTCATCTACCAGACATACATGAAGGAGCTGGAAAATGGATTCGACTATTGGAAGCAGAAACAATGGGAAAGATACTGGCCATTGGAGACATCAAGGCCTTACTGGCAAAGAGTGTGGGAGGAGCCAAGACCAATGAGATCCTTGAGGATGCAGGTTTGAAGTCTGCAGTAGGAGGAACAAGGAAGGATGCCACCACCTTTGATCAGTACCGATCCATGATATGGAGAGTACTGAGGAAACACTACCCGACACAA